>NC_042615.1:619499351-619774351 GCF_901001135.1 Rhinatrema bivittatum | reverse complement strand
ATGTCACTGTGCTCTTCTCTGTGATATGTTATATTGTGTCACTGAAGATTTATTGTTGTCTTTAACTTCTGACCCATGTCTAAATGACCAACACAGCAACCTCACTACTTAAATTAGGACTGAAAATTAATCTGTAGCAAGGAATGAAAAAGAAAAGTGTATGAATTTAAACTAAAAATCATGAAGCAGACACTTTCCAGTATGAAATAAAAGAAACCAAGAAAGGGTGCATTTTTTTTTTTATGCAGAATCTCTCCTACACAATACAAGGAAGCTTTCTTTTTCATGCCTGCTAGGGTTTTTAAGTGCGAAAAATAAAGAAAGAACAAAATGACTCCATCTCCTCTCGGGAGTCTGACATTTTCTTGCCTGCAGTGAAGGACATTTTCCAGCACAAAAGGTATTTTCCCATCTGTGCAGCAGAAGGCCCCATCTGTTATTCCGTCACAGCACGGAGCTGGGGAAACCCTGCAAATCAAACAAGAGCTCTCTGGAAAACGCTTCCAAAGGCAGCAGTACCGCCCACGCACGTCGCCTACTCCATACTTTCTTTCTTTCTTTCAGTGCTTTTTACTGCAGCCGTGGTGCTGCTAGGCACGAAAATAGCATTTGCAATAATAAACTGGAAAGAGACAGCTGTCAGGGAGGAAAGCTTGTAACAGCATTTACTATAAGATAAGTAGGCTTACTGATAAACAATTTGGTTGGAATCTAGGAGGGGAACCAGGGTAGCATATGCATTAACCCTGCCTTAGGTAGGAAGAGTTAAAAAAAATCAGTACTGTGCGTACACAATGATAAATAATATACCCAGAGCAGCTTTCTCATGCACAGCCACTTCCATGGCTGCTCAGGAGACTTCCCAGAGCTGTACATGCTGTACATGAACAGAGAAGGGTCGTAGCACAACTGGTCTGTAGAGTGAGAGGCTGCTAAATTCTGCAGTCAAAAGATGAGGCAGGAAAATGATCTTTCTAGAACTGCATGTGTATGTGTAACACTTCTCCAAATTGTCCTTGAAGCGGTAATTTATATTATTGCTTGCATTTTGTGTGTGCCTCGGAGCTGCTGCATGAGTATCTCTTCAACAGGCAACCTTGTGTATTTAGAAGATGTGTTAATAATCTGTTTCTCAGGGAATAATGACGCCTCTTGCAACATATGCTAGAGCATAAGTGCCCTGATACACACACACAATCTATATGAAGAAAAGAAATTCACTCTGGGTACTATTTCCCCAAGATCTGTCTTTCTCTCAGAAGATATATATATATATATATGTAGTACAAATAGATACCAGACAGTTACTGTGATTTCAGAATGAATGACCTTTGTAAAGAAATGTGATTCACCTTTCTACATACTGTGTTCATTGAGTCACTGAAAAAATATATACATATTTGTTATCATGGTGCTATAGTAAGTGTGTGGTGTGCGTTCCTCTATGAAATGATTCATGTGTACCTGTAGTTGGAAAGATTTTGTGCATTTTTTTTTTTAAAACTTCTTTGATCACATGTATTCAGTTTTACATGTACATTTTTCTACATATTTTTGTAATGAAGATTAAGATTTGTTTTCTATAATTGCTTTTTTATTTCTGTAGCGCTGATTCCCTTTGGGAAAACGTTTTAGCCGCTGTTTAAATATGTACGATGAGAAGCAGATTTTCACAACCAAGACACAAATTATGGACATATCTTTTTGCCATTTGAGCCCCTGAGAAGGATATCTTCTGAATCAAGAATCGTGTTGGGCATTCCAACACGAATTACTATTCAATTAATAACTCAAGATAAGTGTCTTACTTTAAATGGATATTGTGAAAAAAAGAAAAAAAAATTCAAGAGACCTATGATTAAAAAATTGAATGGGCAATAAGTCACTCTTAGTGATTTAAGAACAACAATTGCAAATCACAAATGAGTTGTATATCAGCCCAAAATTATAAGAGGTCTCATTATTTCCAGTCATTTGAGTTTCATATGTATATGGCTATTTGTAATTTGTATTTATTTGTTTCTCTTTGACCTATTTATATTCATTGATTATGTCAGTTTGGATGTTACACACAATTCTTTATTCCTTGTTTAACATCTGCATATTATTTATGACATTATTTAAGTATCTAACTAGACATACAGGGGCGGATTTTAAAAGGGTTAAGTGCGTAAATCCTCAGGATTTACGTGCATAACTGCTACTGCGCATGCCAAGCCTATTTTCCATAGGGCCGGTGATGCACGCACAGCCCCGGGACGCACAAATGTCCCAGGGCTTTGTGAAAGGAGCAGGGCGGGGGCGGGGCGGGGACTCTCTTCCTGGGTAACATCAAGCTAGGTTGAGAAAACATTGCACAAATCTCATCTTTGGGTGAGTTTCCTGACTCCGAAGGTCATCAAATCTTCACAAGAGAGCACTGTTCTGTTTGTACGTCTAATTTTGAATGTCAAAGTGGCCCCTAACCCCTACACTAATACCTAAACCTCACCTCAAGTGACTAGGTGGGCCTCATATAGAGGTATAAATACTTACCTAGAATGAAGGCATTATTTCTCTCTCTCTCTCTCATAGCTAGGCTAGCTCTCCAGGAGCTTAAAAATTGTCCCCCCAGTGGTTGTATGTAGGAAAAACAACAATTCTGGCACTTATCGCAAAGTGTGAAAAAGTTATTGCAGTTTGTGCTAATACCTATGCTAAGATAGTGCACTTTGTGATAAACTGCCTGTTATCATAAACCACACCCCTTTTCCTATCGCATGTGATGTTTAGTGCATTTTGTTAAATCCAGGCCTAACCCCTCATTTATCAAAATGCGCTAAGGCGTTTTCACATGCGTTAAGGGCTTATCGCATGTGAAAACGCCTTTAACGCATGTGATAGTACCATATTATATGGTGCGATGTAAATCCAAAAAAGAGGAGGAGTTTGGGATGGGAGTGGGCTGGGTTTACCATTTTGCAAAGCCCTATCACAGGGCTTTAATGCTGATTTTTTTTTTTTTTTTAATTTTTAATTTATCAATTTTATAATTATTACAAGCATCCACTTGTGTTAGAATATCCTACCGCACAGATTATAGATACATCAAATTTACATATTCAACAATAGAAACATAATTCAATTCTATGCCTAAGGTCAAATATAAGAAATAAGGGAGAGCTTACAATTGAGCGTCAAAGAGAAAACCTAATTATAACATACAAGAAAATAAATGGCGACCTGAAAGGTACTCCTCAATTTACCAATACACCAGACAGCATGCTTATATGGGGCTAGAATGTGAATCCAGGAATGCCCTCAACTGTACTGGGTCAAAAAAGACATTATGTTGAGCCTGATATATTAAACAACATTTACATGGGAATTGAAGTTTGAATATTATTCCTTTCTGCACTACCTCTCACCTCATACCCAAGAAAGTTTTTCTTCTCAATTGGGTCTGCTTTACAAGGTCTTGATAGCACCAAACCTTTTGGCCAAAAAATAACATTTGACTATTTCTAAAATAGTACTTAAAAGTATTATTTTTGTCCATTAGAAATGTGAACGTTACTAATAAAGGTCTACGACTTGTAACATTCAAATCCTGAGATGAGTCCAGCAAATTAGACAATTCTGGTGGTTCTTGTTGTTCACCATCTCCTCTTGCACTTGAAGGAAGGTAGTATGCTTTTGATATCATAGGTTTCAATTCTTCTGGTATCTTTAGTATTTGAGAGACATACAACTTAAAAAGTTCAACTGGAGAAATATTTTTAAGAACTGGAAAGTTCAGAAATCTTAAGTTGTGAGCTCTCAGCACGTTTTCTATTTTCTCTAGTCTTTTATCAACTTCCATTTCTTTTTGCATTATAGTTGAATTCACATTTTCAAGTGCTTTAACCTTTTCTTCCAGTTTGTCAGTTCTATCTTTCTGTACGTTTATCTCAGTTGCGTTTTCCTTTACTTGTTGTTTAATTTCTATGATTTCTTTAGTTAGGCCCAAAATCGCATTTTCTAGAGATTGGAGAGCTTTCCAAATTGTATTTAGTGAAATCTCAGGTTCTTTTAGTGAAATTATCTGTGTTGGGGCTACCTGAGTTCTCACTTCGCCCCCACATGCTGCTATGCTGGCTCCACTCCTCGGGCTCGTAGGTCTCATCCCTGCCTCGAGATCAAGTCCCGCACTTCCCCCAGCACCTCCGGGTAATACCTTGTCTCCGTGCTCCTGAGTGGTAAGTCCTTCCACCTCCTGGGTCTGTTGGGGTGCCTCGGCCTCTCCTCGGAGCGTCTCCGTGGTGCTCTTTTCACCCCACCGACTACTTTCTTCTCCAGGGCCCGGTGGTGGTGCCGGCCTTTTCGGTGAGCCGGGGCTTAAGGATATTTCGGTCGGGGACGTTGGCTCACGCTCCTGAGCTCGATCCCCAGCGACCTTTTCATCCGGCGTTTGAGGAGACACAGCGGCAAAAAAGCTTCCGATCCTTGGTTGCGACGCCTCAAGAGGGGTGGAGGAGCTTTCTCCAACCCTCACCCGGGCCTTATGCTTTGTATGGGGCATCGTGGAAATTTTTTGTAGAAATTTGTCGGGAGCTCTTGACGCCGTGACAGTTCAGGGCGCCATCTTGGAAAGCTCTCCCCTTTAACGCCGATTTTAGCTACAACTTTTTCAGGAGCATTAAGCCTTGCACTAGCTTGCGTTACGGCTGTATCACCCGTTGCGATGTTTTTCGCGGATGCCGGTTTTGGTAGTTTGAAGCTCCCAGAGCGTCCAGAGAGAGAGAGAGAGAGAAAGAGAGAAACATAATGCAATCATACTAGGTAAGTATTTATACCTCTATATGATGCCCACCTAGTCCATCAAGCTAGGTTGAGAGAACATTGCACAAATCTCATCTTTGGGTGAGTTTCCTCACTCCGAGGGTCATCAAATGTTCAAAAGAGAGCACTGTTCTGTTTGTATGTCTCACATTGAATGTCAAAATGGCCCCTAACCCCTACACTAATACCTAAACCTCACCTTGAGTTACTAGGTGGGCCTCCCAACAGAGATATAAATTCCTATCTAGGGTCACAGCATTATGTTTCTCTCTCTAAACATGGTCCCCCCCAGTGGTTGTATGTAGGAAATACCACATTCTGGCATGTATTAAAAAGTGATCGCAATTTGCGGTAACTTAGCTCTTTGCATAGATGTTAGTGCAAATTGTGATAAACTCCCTATTACCATAAAACACGCCCCTTTCCCCATTGCATGCGATATTTACTGCATTTTGAAAAATCCAGGCCTAAGTTTGTACCTGAGGCAATGGAGGGTAAAGTAACTAATGGTGATTTCTCAACAGGAGAGAGAGCTTGCATCCCATTTGTTCCTACATTACCATTCTTAAAAGGAGGTATGTAATAAACTTTAGATATTAATGGAAATGTCTGCTCCTGGATTTTCAAGATATCAGTCAGATATTTTTTCCACATTTCTCATATATCCCAATGTGGATGTAAGCCATTTATTTATTTTCTCTCAAAATATTATGTTGCAACTCAGTAGTTGTGTCAAGATCTTTCTTTAGAGACTCAAAGTTCTTTTTATTTACTGAAATCTAAGATTCCATTACCTTCATTTGGCCATCTAAGTCAGCCATATAACCAATAACTGGCTTAATCTTATTGGAGCTATTACTATTTAGAGCTTGGATCGCTTCCCAAATGGATTCCAAGGTAATCTCAACTGGTCTTACCAGCTCAGGAGTCTGAACAGAAGGAAGCCGATTAAGTTCTGCTCCAGCATGTCCAGCAGCAACGCCTTCTTCGATGCCCCCTGTACTTCTGTTCTTCTATCAGCGGAGAAGCCAGATGCGTTGGATCCAGCATCACAACCGACATCCTTCCCAACAATAGGTCTGACGCTCGGGTTTCTGCTGAATTGGCAGGGGGGAGTCATTCCTCCGGGGATAATGAGATTGAAAGCTCACGGAGGGGGCTGAGTGCTACCTCTTCCCAGCCTTCCTCCAGCAAGCACAGCCCTGGTACCAAGCCTCCCTGATGAACATGAGCATCCATCGGGCCAAGCATAGAGTTAGTGGAGTGATCAGAGAGTTGCTCTTGCTCTCTGGCTCTTTACAAAACCCATGGAGCGACTTCAAGTACATCCTGCTAGGTCAGCCATCTTGGATCCCCTGGGTCTCCCCCATCATTTTAAGTATTTGGCTAGCCCAATGACTCCATAGTTAATGCTCTGCTAGAAAAGAGACTTACTTTGGTTCAATTCTTAGCTCATGCTCTTGCCTTATGGGCTAATTGGGCCTAAGAATGCAAAGAAGAACAGCACACAGTCCTTAGAAGAACTCAGATCAAAATATTTAATTTTGGTGACCTCTAATGAATTTCAAAATTTAATACTTAAACACAGGTTGAAGGCAACTGTGTTCTGCTTTTTATTTTTTTAGCAATAAAGTGCATTTCTTTTCTTATATGTGGATGTGGACATGACATTCTTCCAGGACAGGACAGGCCAGGACAGGACAGGAAATGCTGGAAGCAATGCATGATGATGCCTAAATTAGAGATATTAGAATTGGAAAAATCATAACAATGCTTTACCAAAAAGACTAAACAGAGAAGTCTAATACCGAGATCCTTCTTGAGAATAAAATTAATTCTTGCCCCCTAAAATAATTCTTGTCTATAATGTTTTAGCAGTGACAATCTGCTATAGCAAACTATTTATGGTGCCCTTATTTATTGTCTTCTGGGACCCTTAATGGTAAAGGACTGATGTTTTTTTCTTTTTCTCAAAATAAATTCAATGTTTATTTTGCTGTAGAATACTATATTTGTTTATTTATTTATTTAACAGCTTTTCTATACCGACATTAAAGTACACATCATATCGGTTTACATAATAACAAAAGGCTATTATAAAAGTTTATTCATTTTATATAGTTCTTCTGACTAAGGCATTATTAGCAGAAGAAAGGATAATATATAACTGGTAGCCAAGTAGAGGCCAAAGTCAGAAACATCAGTAGCAAGAGGAACTATGGAAGTACATACAAAGCAATCGCTAAGAGCTTCTTCCCCTCCAACTCTCCCACTATCCCACATAGCAAAGAAAAAAAAAGGGAATGACAAATGGAGGACCAGTTCTAGTAGTTTAACCGGATAAGTCTTTTACATAAAAAAATCAACATATAAAAATAATTCAGGAAGTCAAATATAGCTTGCAAAAAGGAAAAAAGCTGAGTCCTTTCATGTTCCTGGGAAGATTATATGGAAAATAAAGGTAGACTTTTTCTTTTCAAGTAGGCCCAATTCAGGACATGGGCCAGGACAGGGTCCTTTTTGGCCACCTACATGTGTGCATGCCATCAGTTTTGCTGCCTACCTTCCGTTCGTGAGATATGCATGCACTGCGAAAATGAATGAAACAAATGGAGCATTGAATATACGTACCTAATGTTTAGTCACAGATACTCAGCATGATACTCCAATGCTGTAACTATAGTGAGAAGACAAGTGGTGTGGGCTTTTCTTTTGGAGTACATGTTCAATAGAGGCTTTGCTTGTACTCAGTATGGATTTCAAAAGTACAACTGTACATGTAGTTGTGAAACTTTTTAACCCAACCTACCAAAGCAGGTACCTCTCTGTCAATCCAAGCATAATTTCATTCAGATTACTTCATGGTTTGAGAATAGCAGGCAATCAGTGCCTCTCTGCCATCTGGCAAAGCATGACTCAGCACATCCCTGATACCATATGATGAGGCATTGCAAATGACTATGAAAAAACTCTGTTTATCATGGTGTCAAGAGGTTTTTTAATGTTCTGGCATTAGCATATTGGCAGGTCCACTGCTATGGCATCCCTTTCTGGAGAAGCTGCATAGCAATTTGGCAAGTGTTCCCTGAAAAGGGCTATAGTAATCACTTAAAACTCAGCTTCCTGCAAACTCAATACTCTTTCCATTGTAATCACAAAGGAAGCACTAAGGGATAGATTGTGAATAGGAAGCAACTCTTTGAGAGTGTCTTCATTGATAAGTAACACACTAGACCCAGAGTTAACACCCATTTCACATTAATGGCTATTGATATGGACTGTTATTAACACTTCTAAATTATGTGACTCCATGTTTTATTGTAAAAGATGGTCTGAAATGGTTATATATTATGTCATAGAACGCACTTTACAAAATCTGGTAAAAGCAAAACTTAGTTTACTAAAGATAATAAATAATTGGTAGAAATTGTATCAACAGCAAAGACAAAATCAAAAAGCAAATATCAGCAAAAAGCACAGCAGTATTACATAGATTAATCAAGATAATTAGTTATTGCAATTACAAAAGATAGGACCAAGAAAAGATTTTTATTATAAAGAATACTTCCCTCATAGGCCTTACTATTGATGAGTCAATGCATTCTGTGAAATGGAAGACTGCGAGCCCGGAGATTCCATACACAAGCTACCTGCTCATGTCGTGGCTCATCTAGAGAATGTTATATCTCTTTCTCGCTTATATCTCATTCTCTCTGGCTTTTTATCCAGTGTCTGCAAATTAGATGTTTCGATTTGCACCCATAGATCTGACATTAGCCAGGCCATCTGAATCTTGTTAAATTCTGGCCAATTAAGACTCACAGGTTCAATGAGATTTATGGCCCAACTTTCACTAAGGAGTATCCTTTTACCAGACTTTGGCACCGGTGTTATCTCTTAAGAAAATATTTGTTAGAGAAACCAGATGTCTCCAGCCCTATCTCAGCTCATTAGTACTAAGCAGTATGCTACAGTTTCAAGCCTCTCTTATGCTAAGCTATGTACAATATACATATTGATCCACATTTATCAATTATTGGGGCCTATTTTGATCCATAGCTAACTCCATCTTCTGCGTCACAATAATCTTCTCTGGAATCTAAAAGTAACTACCTAAAATAATCTTAACACATTTATACAGTCTGGATGTGATGTATTTTCTTAGTCTCATCATTCATTGCTATGTTGAGCATATTTGTTTGTGAATTGGGATCCTTGTTGCTCCCTCTATGCATCTCAACCATTGAGTCTTGATGAGCAAACTTGTTCAATGTGACCTGTCTTTCTGGAAAACTTATTTTCTAATTTCTGCCCCTTTAAATCTGCATATTGATGATATCCTTTGCAGCTAAAATACCAGTTTGGAAGCACAGCCTCTTGCACTGGCTGCTGAATGATTTTCTTATTGTGATTGATAATGTACACATCGGTTGCTGTGACCTGGATTTATTTTGTGAGCTGCAACACCATTTCAGGTGCCACCGACTTTTCCTATACTGTTGCAAGAATCAGATTTGGCTTAGCAAGGAAACAGCACTGAAGGAATTCGTTCTGCATCCTGCAGACTAGACACTCACCAAGCATATTGTTTAAGAATTCGCTGAATTTGCAATGCTATATGATTCTGTGTGTTCAGCCATATAGGTGCCAATGCTCTCATTACAATCCTGATTCTGCTTGTAGAACTGAAACATTTGCATTGTGACAGATGGTGTAGATGAGAAATGGGGCTTTAGCAATGCTATGATCTCCTCAAACATCTTAGTGTTTGGCAAGGCTGGCAAGACTAGCCTTGCCAAACACTATTAGCTAGATTTATCAAATTGCTGTAAATATTGATGCGGTAGAAAAAGGGGTATGTTTTATGTTAATTTCCTACTTATCACAATGTGTGCTTCACATAGGTATTACCGCAAAGTGCAAAGCCAGCCCACTTTTTCAGAAATCCCACCCCAGACTCCTCCCCAATCCCTCCCTTTTTTAAAAATTTGCATCGCACCATGCATTACGGCATTTTTGCATGCGTTAAGACATTTTTTGCATGTGAAAATGAATTAATGCATGCACAAATGCCATAATGCGATTTGATAAATGACCCTATATATTTTTCCCCACACACAGTCAAGAGAACAACTTCTTTCTGTTCAGGGGTCACAATCTTATTTACTTTCAAATAGAATTACAGTCTTTCTGCATAAAAGCCAAAGGCATTGGGCGTACAACATCAAATTCCTGAATATGACTAACAGTGGCCATAGTTGCACTGAGTGCTGTCTAATCATGCTGGATTCACTGTTCAAGAACTGCACACTCCTGCTGCCCATGCACATCAACAGCAGCAAGGTTTCATCCCCATCACAAGAAAATGGACATTGAATATTAGTTGGAGTCAGCAGATATAAACTTTTATTATGGACATTAGTACCTACCTAGTTGGCAGTTACACAGCTAGAAAAGGTAAAAGACAGAAACAAGAACAAGCCATAACAATTACACCTTTTTCAATTGCGTTAAGCTGTGCAGTATGCCCATAATGCAATTTTTTCTGTTTTTGGCTGGGGGAGGGACAGGGGATGGGGGGGGGGGGAGAGAAAGAGAGAGAGAGAGAGAGAGAGCCTCTGGGGTGGCATCATAGTAAGCAGCTATTTATGCTACTATAGGAGGCCACCTAGTAACTCGAGGTGAGGTTTAGGTAGTAGTGTATGAACAGTGGAATATGAATGTAGGTATCTTCTGGAGATGATGACATCTGCACATGAAGCCGATGACATCCAATTCCTCGTTCCATATAACATCTCTTGGTCCAACATTATCTATTGTCAGTCTTTACATTAAGTCTATTAGCACTTAGCTTTCTCATGACCATTTAAATCTTAACACTTCCAAGTCAGAAATTTTATATCTATCTACTATTCCACATTCTTCATGTTGACCTCCACCTTATTTAATCTTTCACAACATCTCCATCCCTATGACATCCAGAGCATGTAATCTTGGAGTCACTTTAGATGCTGAACTATCTATGTCTTGTCATATTTCATCTGTAGTAATTAGCTCATTTTTCAAGAGTCACCTACTAATACGCCTAAAGCCATTGTTACACCCCAACGACTTTTGCAATGTTCTAAAAGCCCTCAGCCTTACTGAGTTAGACTACTGTAATGTTCAAAATGCTGCTGCTTGTCTTCTTGTCAATGTAAAATTGAGAGACCACATCATCCCAGTTCTCAATTTCCTGCATTGGCTCCCCCTGCGACTGCGAATTCCATGCAAAGTGTTATCAATCATCCACAATTTATGACACAAGACTTCTGCCATCTGGTTATATTCAATTCCGCACCTGTACCAACCCACATGCCATCTTCACCCTATAAATAAAAAATGGCAAGGCTTGACCTTCCCAGAAAGCGGACTTTCTCAGTCGCAGGCCTGACCCTTTGGAACTCGATTCCTGATCCTCTCAGGCTTCTGCCTAACACTAAAGATTTCAAGAAAAATTTAAAAACATATCTATGTTCCATAGCATTTAACAGGCCAGCAGTAAAGTGACTCCTTCTAGTCCTTATGAGGTCTTATAATTTCTCAGTATTTCTATGTATGTTATGAATCTATCCTCTGTTCTTAATCTTATTTTTGACATGTTCTTTTTTCGAGTGTTTGTTTAAGATTTGATTTTTGTTTTTAACTTTTGTTTTGATCTTTATTTTTTATTATGAATGCATTTACATTGTGAACCATTTAGACCCACTTCCATTGTGTTAGCGGTATATAAAATTTTAAAAATAATAAATAAATAAATAAATACATGATGCATGTAGATTTTTGGGAGGAACTTCAAAGAGTGGATTCACCAGAGGGAGGTGGAAAAGTTCATAAATCTGCACATCTGCCCTTCAGATCATCTCTATTCCACTGGGTGACTGAGAACATAAAAATAACCTGGCAAGTGGTTTGTAGCATGTGGATGCACAGAGTGGTATTTGTGTCTCAGGATGGCTTATGCAAATTTTCATTATTATTAAAAATCAACTGGATAGGTATAAGATAGTCAAACCTGACACAAACCACTATTAGTCTTCTTAAGACTGGTGGAATTTCTAGAATGGTGACAGTTTTCTGACCATTTCTGGATGATTGGTTTTTGCTCCATTGAAACCATGAGGACTGCATTTTGCAGGGGACCTGACAGAGCCCTGGTTGATGTCAGTCTCCCTGGTTAAACCATGGACTGTAAAATGAATATAACCTGTAGGTTTTTTTTTAGATTCACTTATACCCTAGTGGTAGAGATATGCAGACCTCAAAAACTTCTTGGGATTGGACCTGCCTGACTCTGTTAGCCCAATTTAACCCTTATCTCAGAGGATAAATTCAAAAGTGTGAAAAATTTGTTGAAATGTTGAAATTCTGAGAGTAGGCATAAGACTGGGATCGTCAACATGCCCTAAAGATTACTGCTAAAAATGTATCCCTTGCAGTGCAGAAGACTTAGGTTTGAGACTCATATCTAGCAAGCTCAGTGAGATTCAGTATGTTGTGGAGATGATGCATGTGAGCTCCTTAGGGCAAGGTAGGTGACTATCACTACAGTGGTGATGCCTGCTGATGTGAGAATAGCAGTAGCAAACCTTTCTTCCAGCCCTAAACCAGCTAAGGGAACTGAAGTCACAATTAACACAATTATACATTTCTCAAGGCATAATATAAATGTGATGCCTCGGAGTATTGTTTATTTTTTATGTTATGATTTCAATTATGTATGATTTAGTTATTCAGTTTAGTGCTTTGTTTTTTTTATTTTATATTTAATTTATTGGATTATGGATACATTTTTATTATACAACTGCTTGGATAACTTGTTTAACAAGCAGTACACAAAATTTAATAAATGAACTAACAAAAAAAGGAAATTATGGGCCTGATTTTCAAAGCCATTTACATGTAAAAAACATGGGCTATGGGGTAGATTTTCAAATAGCGCGATTTGGTGTACTTTTGTTGGCGCATCAGGCGCAAACAAAAGTACGCTGGATTTTAGTAGATACGCGCGTATCCGTTAAAATCTGGGATCGGCGCGCGCAAGGCTATCGATTCCGTATAGCCGGCGTGCGCCGAGCCGCGCAGCCTACCTCCATTCCCTCCGAGGCCGCTCCGAAATCGGAGCGGCCTCGGAGGGAACTTTCTTTTGCCCTCCCCTCACCTTCCCCTCCCTTCCCCTACCTAACCCACCCGCCCGGCCCTGTCTAAACCCCCCCCTTACCTTTGTCAGGGGATTTACGCCTCCCGGAGGGAGACGTAAATCCCCGCGCGCCAGCGGGCCACTAGCGCGCTGGGACTCGACCTGGGGGCGGGTCCGGAGGGCGCGGCCACGCCCCCGGACCGCCCCGGGCCGTAACCACGCCCCCAGGCCCGCCCCCGAAACACTACGTCCCGCCCCGAAAACGCCGCGCGGATCGGGCCCGCCCCCTCGACACGCCCCCGACATGCACCCCTCGGAAAACCCCGGGACTTACGCGAGTCCCGGGGTCTGCGCGGGCCGGTAGGCCTATTGAACATAGGCGCACCGGCGCAGGGCCCTGCTCGCCTAAATCCGGGCGGATTTAGGCGAGCAGGGCTCTGAAAATCCGCCCCATGTGTGCAAATGGGTGTTCTAAAATTGACCTGGACTCAGTGCATGTAATAGAACACATATAACTTGGTTTCATATGACGTTTTTGTGAACTGGAGAGAGGCATACTGGGGGAGTGGAGTTAGAATCTATGGGGCGGATTTTAAAAGGCCCGCGCGCGCCTATTTTGCATAGGCCGCTGGTGCGCGTAAAGCCCCGGGACACGCGTAAGTCCCGGGGCTTTCGAAAAGGGGAGGGAGGGAGCGTGTCCGGGGGCATTCCTGAAACGACGCGGCGTTTTGGGGGCGTGCCCCGGCGTTTCGGGGGCGGGCCCGGGGGTATGGCGCCGGCCCGGGGGCATGGTCAAGGCCTCCGGACCAGCCCCCGGGACCGGAGGACGGAGCGGGGCTGCCGGCGACGCGCGCAAAGTTACGCAGCAGGCATAACTTTGCCGACAAAGGTAAGGGGGGTTTAGATAGGGCTGGGGGGGGGGTGGGTTAGGTAGGGGAAGGGAGGGGAAGGTGGGGGGAGGGCGAAGAAAAGTTCCCTCCGAGGCCGCTCCGAAATCGGAGCGGCCTCTGAGGGAACATGCAGCTCACGCTGGGCTCGGCACGCGCAGGTTGCACAAATGTGCACCCCCTTGCGCGCGCAGACCCCGGATTTTATAAGATACGCGCGGCTACGCGCGTATCTTATAAAATCCAGCGTACTTTTGTTCGTGCCTGGTGCGCGAACAAAAGTACGCACTCGCGTATTTTTTAAAAATCTGCCCCTATATGCATAATTTTCAAGTCTAAAAAGTATGCTCGTAAGTTCACTTTGATTGAAGAGGTATAAATTTGTGAGGGCGACTTTGTATACATACCATGGCACTTACCTGCAGATTTTGAAAGCAAACGTCTGTACACATGTTCACGTTGAAAATTCGGGGTAAAGTCTGCTTGTAAAAGATATTTGCAGACTTTAGCCCACCACGCACAGTTTAAAATTACCCTCCCTATGGTCTTTTTTTTTTTTATACTTTAGAGAGCATAACCTACAGTGCTGACTGGGTCTCCTTGAGCAATCCATGTTGGTTTTGCAGATTTGCAAAGGTCTCCTCAGCAACCTGCTCTGGTTTTACTTTGATAAATATGGACTGCCAGTAAGGTCACTAGTACAAATATTGACACAAGGAAGGAAATAACTGACAGACAGATGCTAACTGATTATATTGCCTGAAGGTGGGAGATTAAGGATGACATCACCTCTGTTGGTCATTATTCTTCCCAATTTTCATTGCATAGTGAGGGGTGGCAGTATTTAATTTGCTTGATGATATTGTTCTGAAAATGAGGGAAAAGGAAATCGAATGCTGTTGTTAAATTGGCTATTGCTTGCCATTCAAACTATTGAGCGGGCATTTGTTCATTTCATTTTGGTCATGGAATCTTGCCTACAGCTATGAGATATACTATTATAAATGTAGATGTCTGCGAAAGCTCTTCTGCTTTTTGAACATACCCTTACTTGTCACACCTAGCTACCAGAGAGAGAAAATGTCAAGAAAATTTAATCATCAAAATGTTTTTTTTTCTTTTTCTGAAACTTGAAGCCATCCAGTTTTAGTGCATGCTAAGTTTTTCAAAATAAGTTCTCTCTACCCACATTTATTTATAATCCTTGTTTGTATATATGTAATTTAAAAAAATGGTCATCTCTTTTTTTAAAGCAATAAAGCTACATCATGAGTTCCAAAACTACAAACTGAAATCCATAACTTTACAGTGTATATTTCTTATCAAGTAACATTCTTATTAAATTATTTATATTTTTGTACCATGCTTCATTATTATTTATGTGTTCAAATGTAGTTTTCCCTAGTGCCCATGTTATACAGATATGAATCTAGGGCCACATAATTTCCTGAAGCTGACCTCTGAAGCTTTCTGAATTTCTGCTCTTGTATGTGAAACACTTGTGTAGGAGCTATTTAATTAGTGTAGTAAACTACAGATTTATCATTTAGAGAAGACTGATGGGACTTGAGTTAGCAACCCTAGAAGACAGAGGCTGGGAAGCTGCAGAGGAGCCACAGAGGCAGGGAAAAGTCAGGGGATGTATAACCTCCGGTTGCCAGGTAGTTAGACATACCTTTGGCAGGTCCCATTGGTTTAGCAAAGGGCATGTCCTGAGTGGTGATAGTGTATAAGAAGAGCAACGGAGGAACACCTTTGCTGGGACAACAGACTCCTGGGTTATGCCTTCTGTAACCCTGCCTCATCTGGCCTTGCTCCTGGACTAAATTCAGCTTTGCACGTCTGTTCCACACCCAGCCCTGCAGTCTGCCTTCGGTGTTCCTGCTCTGCATCCAGCCCCACAATCCTGCTCCAGGGTTCCTGCCCCATACCTCTATCCTTGGTTCCTGATCCTGAGCCTGCTCCAGTGTTACAGTTGCATGCCTAGATGCCTCCCAAGCTAAGCCAGATTTTACTGGCCTCATCTCAATGTTCATGTGGCCATGCAGCCTCTTCAGGTGTACCTTTTCCTGACGTACCATTTACTAGTGACTGGACATATTGTGTTAGGGAATGTCAGTTTAGTGGACCCTTGGGCCGACCTGCAGGAGACTGGGAAAGGTATTCAAAAGTCTCTAGTATACCACAGGCTGGGAGGCAGATGTTCAGGCAGGACGTAGATGCTCTTCACCCTGGAAGCTGGTACTCCCCCGGGAGGAGCCCGTAGGAGCCCAACCGCTGGGACTTGGGTGACTTCACCCTTGGAAGCCGAAGCCCCCCCCGGGAGGAGCCCATAGGGGCCCGGCTGCTGGGACTTAGGCGGTAGTGGATCAGGACTTGGAACTGGAACCAGGCTAGGACAGTAGGTCAGTACTGTAACGGGGCTCGGGTTCTGGAACCAGGCAGGAACTGCAGCAGGTAAACAGGAACCAGGCAGGTACTGTAGCAGGCAGGCAGGAACCAAGCAGGTACTGTAGCTGACAAGTAGGAACCAAATAGGCGCTGTAGCTGGCAAGCAGGAACCAAACAGGCACTGTAGCTGGCAAGCAGTAACCACGCAGGTACTGTAGCAGGTAAGCAGGAACGGAGCGAGTTCCAAAGGCAGCTCACTCCGGGGCATGGAGCAACAGGGAACTGGATGGTAGGCCCATTGCAAGGCAAAGACTGGGCGGACACGGCAGGCTTATCAAGGCCGCGGCGTCTGAAGTCAAGAATTGGGCAGAGTCACCACTGGCGGGAAACGGACTAGAAAAGCGCCCAAGTGGCGCGCACGCGCGCCTAGACACAGGGCATCCATGGAAGGCCACCGAACAGGACAGAAACTAGGCCAGTGAAAGCGGAAACAGGTCCAGAAACACGGAGGTAAGGGTCTGGTCGCGGCGCTTGCGGCCAGAACCGCAACATTACCTCCCCTCTTACGCCCCCTCTTAGCCGGTCCGGGTTTACTCGGGTGGTCCAGATGGAACTGCCGTAATAAATCCTTGTCAAGGATGTTACGGGCCGGTTCCCAAGAATTATCCTCGGGTCTGCATCCCTCCCAGGCAAGCAAGTACTCCCATCGGCGTTGGTGAAACCGGACATCCAAGACCTCACGTACTTGATACGTAACCTCGTCAGGTACTGAAGGGTCCGAAGGTTCAGGAGCCCGGGAGTAGGGATGTGAATCGTGTGAT
This sequence comes from Rhinatrema bivittatum, assembly GCF_901001135.1. Taxonomy (NCBI): domain Eukaryota; kingdom Metazoa; phylum Chordata; class Amphibia; order Gymnophiona; family Rhinatrematidae; genus Rhinatrema; species Rhinatrema bivittatum. The sequence continues at coordinate 619,757,273 of NC_042615.1, read as the reverse complement.
CGATCGTCTTAACGATTGATTTTGGCTGGGGGGGCGGGAATCTGATCGTCTTAATTTTTTTGGTTAAAAAATCGTGTAATCGGGGGAGGGCGGGAAAACCGGCACACCAAAACAACCCTAAAACCCACCCCGACCCTTTAAAATAAATCCCCCACCCTCCCGAACCCCCCAAAATGTTTTAAATTACCTGGGGTCCAGTGGAGGGGGGCCCGGCGCGATCTCCCGCTCTCTGGCCACGGCTGCGTTAATAGAAATGGTGCCGGTGGCCCTTTGCCCTTATCATATGACAGGGCAAAGGTAGCGCCGGCGCCATTTTGGTTCCTGGCTCCCGACGTCACGAGTGTAGGAGATCGTTCCCGGACCCCCGCTGGACCCCCAGGGACTTTTGGCCAGCTTGGGGGGGCCTCCTGACCCCCACAAGACTTGCCAAAAGTCCAGCGGGGGTCCGGGAGCGACCTCCTGCACGCGGGCCGTATTGCCAATATTCAAAATGGCGCCGGCGCTACCTTTGCCCTCACTATGTCATATGGGCCGTTGCCCGTATGACATAGTGAGGGCAAAGGTATGCCCGTATGACATAGTGAGGGCAAAGGTAGCGCCGGCACCATTTTGAATATTGGCAATACGGCCCGCGTGCAGGAGGTCGCTCCCGGACCCCTGCTGGACTTTTGGCAAGTCTTGTGGGGGTCAGGAGGCCCCCCCAAGCTGGCCAAAAGTATCTGGGGGTCCAGCGGGGGTCCGGGAGCGATCTCCTGCACTCGTGACGTCGGGAGCCAGAAACCAAAATGGCGCCGGCGCTACCTTTGCCCTGTCATATGATAAGGGCAAAGGGCCACCGGCGCCATTTCTATTAATGCAGCCGTGGCCAGAGAGCAGGAGATCGCGTCGGGACCCCCCCACTGGACCCCAGGTAATTTAAAACATTTTGGGGGGGTTCGGGAGGGTGGGGGATTTATTTTAAAGGGTTGGGGTGGGTTTTAGGGTTGTTTTGGTGTGCCGGTTTTCCCGCCCTCCCCCCTCCCCCGATTTACGATTTTTTGATGATAAATCAGGGGAATTGCTATTGTATCGCGGCTCTAATGATTTTTGACGATTTAAAATATATCTGACGATTGTTTTAAATCGTCAAAAAACGATTCACATCCCTACCCGGGAGTGGTACCTCCCGGGTAGGGATGTGAATCCCCGGGTAGGGATAAAACAAGAGGCTTCAGCAATGACACATGGAACATGTCGTGTATGCGCATGGAGGAGGGTAGGCGTAGTCGGTACGAGACTGCTCCCACTCGTTCGGCGACTCGAAAAGGCCCACAGAATCTCAGAGCTAGTCTTTGAGACGGAATACGTAGCTGTAGATTTTTGGTACTTAGCCAGACACGGTCTCCTGGGAGGAAGATAGGTGCTGGCTGACGATGCCTATCCGCCCATTTCTTGATGGACTGGGCGGCTTTACGGATCTTTCCCTGGGAGGGCTCCAAGGTTGTTGCTAGACTGACTTTCACAGGATCCAAAATAAACTGAGGCATGTCAGGGGTCTCTTCGACCTCAGAAGAGCGCGAGAGCGCATCGGCTCAAACATTCTTAGAGCCGGGTCGATAATGTAAAGTAAAGTTGAACCAGTCAAAAAACAGTGACCACCGGGCTTGTCTTGGGTTCGGGCGTTGGGCTTGCTTCGAGAATGCTAGGTTTTTGTGATCGGTGTAAATCGTAACCGGATGGTTGGCTCCTTCCAACCACTGTCTCCATTCCTCCAGGGCAAGTTTCACAGCTAGCAACTCTTTATCTCCAACACAGTAGTTGCTCTTTGCCAGAGAGAATTTCTTCGAGAAATATGAACAGGGTAGCAATTGTCCAGAATCTGAGTACTGGCTCAGCATGGCCCCCATGGCTACATTGGAAGCATCCACTTCCACCACAAAGGGCCGGCTGGGATCCGGATGGCGAAGGCAGGTGTCTAACAAGAAGGCTTCCTGAAGGGCCTCGAAGGCTTGGCAGGCGGGAACAGGCCAATCCACCGCATTGGCCCCTTTTCAGGCGAGGGCAGTCAACGGGGCCACAATACGAGAGTAGTTAGGAATAAAGTGACGGTAGAAATTGGAAAAACCGAGGAAGCGTTGCAACGCTTTAAGGCCCTTAGGCCAGGGCCAATTCTTAATTGCCGCCACTTTCTCAGGGTCTATTCGAAAGCCGGTTGCAGAGACTATGTAGCCCAGGAACGACAGGGACGTCTTCTTAAAGCTACTTTTATCCAGTTTCGCATACAGGCCATGCTCCTTAAGTATTTGGAGCACTTGACGGACATGCTGACGGTGGGAAGGCAGGTCCTGGGAGTAGATTAACTCATCGTTGAGGTAAACGATTATGCAGGTATTCAGAAGATCCCAAAACACCTCACTCGCAAGTTCCTGGGACTCCGCCGGAACATTACGTAAGTCCAACCTTGTGAAAATCTTCGCTCCCTGGAGCCTATCAAGGAGCTCCGGGATTAACGGGAGCGGGTATCGGTCTCGCTTAGCAAAGAAATTTAGGCCTCGATAGTCTACGCATGGTCTCAGCGAGCCGTCCTGCTTGCTAACACAGGAGGAGTCTGCCCCTGCAGGTGACTTGGACGGAAGGGTCTCTGCCTGGGTATTGGACGGAAGGGTCTCTGCCTGGGTATTGGAAAATATGTCCGTAAAGTCCTCATAAGGTGCAGGAGGACCCAAGGCAGAGTGCATCAACGGAAGTGTGGGCATCTTAGGCACTTTCATACAATTAGCTAAGCAGAAAGGATTCCACGACAATCTGTAACGTATCCCACTGAATCGTGGGCGAGTGCTTCTGTAACCACGGCAACCCTAGCACCACAGAGTGGACAGCCTTATCCAACACTAGGAAGGCTATCTCCTCTGAATGGATCACCCCGGTGCGGACAGAAACGGGTGCCGTGGACATCAGGACAGGACCTGGAAGGAGAGTCCCCTGGATAGAGGTAATTCGTAACAGGACCTCCCCTCTTTGCGTAGGGATGCGCAACTGAGGGACTAGGTCCTGCAGGATAAAATTACCTCCGGCTCTCGAATCCAGGAACGCCATCATCTCAAACGATCCTCCAGGATATTCCAGGGTAAGAGGGACGGTACATTGAGGAGCTGTAGCACAGCCTAGGAGGAGCTCCTCCCGACCTCCTAGGCTTTGGTGTTTTCCGCACGCTCCTGGCAGCATGCCAAGAAGTGGCCCTTCTGACCACAATATAAACACAACTTCAACGAACGGCGATGTTGCCTTTCTTCAGCAGAAAGCGGGGCCCATCCCAGCTGCATAGGTTCGCAGGTGGGAGCATCTGGGCGAGAAATCTTGGGAAAGGATGCAGGTCTCGCTGGCCCACGGGCAGGACTATGGGGAGAGGAGCGCTGCTCCTTGGCCCATTGTTGTAGGCGGCGGTCAATGCGAGCAGCCATCTCTATCAAGGCGTTGAGGTCCTCCGGCAGATCTCGAGCGGCAATCTCATCCTTTATGCATCGGACAGACCTTCCAAGAAGATGGCCTTAAGACTACCATTCTGCCAACCTACTTCTTGGGCTAAAGTCCGAAACTCCATAGCATAATCTGCCAAGGAGCGAGCCCCCTGTCGGAGTTGCAGCAGATCAGACGTAGCCGTGGCTACTCGGGCGGGCTCATCAAAGGCCTGATGAAAGTTCGAGATGAACTGTTGTAAGTTCGTTAGCGAAGGATCAATGTTTTCCCAAAGAGGAGAAGCCCATATTAAGGCTTTCCCATCAAGCAGGGACAGGATGTATGCCACTTTCACCGCATCCGAGGGGAACTGCCGAGGCAGCAGAGAGAACCGTACAAAGCTTTGGTTCAGAAAGCCGCGGCAGATCCTTAAATTTCCAGAGTAGCGGGAGGGTGCTGGCAGCTGAGACACTGAGGAGTCTTGACCCTCGGGGGCTGGTTTTGGGGCAGACAAGGCTCTGGCATCCAATCGGGCCAATAACTCCCCTACCGAACCAGTAAGGACCTCGAGGTACTGTTTTTGATACTGCAGCTGCTGGGCCAACCCAGGCAGGTCCAAGGGGACAGGCGCATCCGCCGAGTCCATGGCCTTGCAATCTGTTAGGGAATGTCAGTTTAGTGGACTCTTGGGCCGACCTGCAGGAGACTGGGAAAGGTATTCAAAAGTCTCTAGTATACCACAGGCCGAGAGGCAGATATTCAGGCTGGACATAGAGGTGCTCTTCACCCTGGAAGCTGATACTCCCCCGGGAGGAGCCTGAAGGAGCCCAACTGCTGGGACTTAGGTGGCTTCACCCTTGGAAGCCGAAGCCCCCCCGGGAGGAGCCCGTAGGGGTCCAGCCGCTGGGACTTAGGCGGTAGTGGATCAGGACTGGGAACTGGAACCAGACTAGGACAGTAGGTCAGTACTGTAGCAAGACTCGGGTACTGGAACCAGGCAAGAACTGTAGTAAGACTCGAGTACTGGAACCAGGCAGGAACTGTAGCAAGACTCGGGTACTGGAACCAGGCAAGAACTGCAGCAAGACTTGGGTACTGGAACCAGGCAGGAACTGTAGCAGGTAAACAGGAACCAGGCAGGTACTGTAGCAGGCAGGCAGGAACCAAGCAGGTACTGTAGCAGGCAAGCAGGAACCAAGCGGGTACTGTTGCTGGCAAGTAGGAACCAAGCAGGCGCTGTAGCTGGCAAGCAGGAACCAAGCAGGCACTGTAGCTGGCAAGCAGGAAACACACAGGTACTGTAGCAGGTAAGCAGGAACGGAGCGAGTTCCAAAGGCAGCTCACTCCGGGGCACGGAGCAACAGGGAACCGGATGGTAGGCCCGTTGCAAGGCAAAGACTGAGTGGACGCGGCCGGCTTATTAAGGCCGCAGCGTCTGACATCAGAAATTGGGCGGAGTCACCACTGGTGGGAAACGGCCTAGAAAAGCGCCCAAGTGGCACGCGCACGCGCGCACACACCTAGAGACAGGGCGTTCATGGAAGGCCTCCTGGCGGTGCGGCCCCCGCCGGGACGCCACAGAACAGGACAGGAACTAGGCCAGTGAAAGCGGGAACAGGTCCAGAAACACGATTCACATCCCTAGTAAAATCCAATGTGATATTGAATTTACGGTATAAAGAATGCTAGTTCTTGGCCGTACATTGAGCATCTCAATCAGAAGAAATGTGCCAAGTGATCATGTAGGCGGAAGAAATGGGTGACAAACAACTTTGCCAATTTGGGAGCAGATGGTAGGCCAGGAAGGACAATGAAGTGGGCCATTTTAGAGAAACAGTCGATTATGACCCAGCAGCCATTAGAGAGTGGGAGGCCCACCACAAAGTCAGTGGACAAATGGGTCCAAGGCTCCTTGGGGGCTGGCAATGGCTGTAACAGCCCTCAAGGTCATCCCACCATAGGTTTTAGCTGGGCAGAGGTCAGAAAAGCATCCACATAGGCCTTGAAATCTTTTTACATCTAGGGCCACCAGTAATACTGCTGGAGGAGTGGGAGAGCCGGGCCCGACCAGGATGGCCTGCAACATGAGAATTGTGGGACCATTCCAAAACCCATTGACGGAGTCATTGTGGAATGACCATCTTTCCTGAAGGGATGGTCAAAATGGTAGCCAGAATGATTTGACCAGGGTCAATGATGTGTCCGGGTGGATCAGATGTGTCTTCTACCTTAAAGGACCAGGATAGGGCTTCTGCCCGGGTATTTTTGGTTGCCGGCCTATATCTCACTTCAAAGTCAAAGTGGGTGAAAAACAGGGACCACCAGGTTTGGCGGGGGTTCAAACCTGATGAGCATGGCAGAGGAGTTCTAAGTTTTTATGATTGGTGTAAACCATGATGCAATGTTGTACTCCTTCCAGCCATTGTCGCCATTCTTCAAGTGCCATCTTTATGGCCATTAATTCCTTGTCCCTGATGCCGTAGTTCCATTCAGCAGGTGAAAATTTCCGAGATAAGAAGGAGCAAGGACAAAGGATCCCTGTGTCTGAATGTTGACTCAATACAGCTCCTACTCTCTCTGAAGAAGCATCCACCTCAAGAATAAAGACATGTGGGATCGGTATGGCAGAGGCAGGATTCTCGAAGGAAAGCTTGTTTCAATTTGAGGAAGGTGTCGACTGCCTCTGGAGGCCAGTCCTTGGTTTTTGCTCCTTTTTTATTGAGTGTCATGAGGGGTACAGTGATCTGGAAGTAATTGGGAATAAAGTGTTGATAGAAGTTTGCAAATCCGAAAAACCTTTGCAGGGGATGAAGACCGGAAGGCTGTGGCCAGTTCTGAATACAGTCTACTTTCTCATGGTCCATGCAAAAACCAGAGCTGGAGCTTATATATCCCAAGAAGGGGAGGCTCTCCTTTTCAAAAATGCACTTTCAAGCTTGGCAAACAGCTTATTAGAGCATAGGCATTGAAGAACTTGCTGGATGTCCAGGTGATGACAGAAAAGATCTTTGGAAAAAATGAGAATATCGTCAAAGTAGAAAACCATACAAATGTACAAGAGATCTCTGAAAATCTCGATCATCATGTTTTGAAATACCATGGGGGTGTTGCAGAGGCCAAAGGGCATTACCAAGTATTTGCAATGCCTGTCCCGCATGTTGAATACCATTTTTCCTTCATCTCCTGACTTAATGCGAATAAGGTTGTATGCCCTGCAGGGGTCAAATTTCGTAAATATCCTGGCTCCATGAAGGTGGTTGAAAAGTTCAGAGATAAGAGGTAAGGGGTAGAGATCCTTCTTCATTATTGCGTTTAGACCCCTGTAGTCTATGCACGGTTGTAGTGTACCATCCTTCTTTGACACAAAGAAGAATCCTGCCCTGGCCCAGGAATTGGATGGTCGAATGAAGCCCCTCTCAAGATTCCCCTGGATGTACTGAGATATGGCCTTAGTTTCTTTTTTTTTTTGCCAAAATGATGTTTATTAAACAGTTTCCATGTACCGCAACCTGCGGCGCATCATCAGTACAACCAAATCGGAAGACAAGAACACAAGTTACAGAGAAGGGCAACCAAAATGATAAAGGGGATGGAACAGCTCCCCTATGAGGAAAGGCTGAAGAGGTTAGGACTGTTCAGCTTAGAGAAGAGATGGCTGAGGGGGGATATGATAGAGGTCTTTAAGATCATGAGAGGTCTTGAATGAGTAGATGTGAATCGGTTATTTACACTTTCGAATAATAGAAGGACTAGGGGCATTCCATGAAGTTAGCAAGAAGCACATTTAAGACTAATCGGAGAAAATTCTTTTTCACACAATGCACAATAAAGCTCTGGAATTTGTTGCCAGAGGATGTGGTTAGTGCAGTTAGTGTAGCTGGGTTCAAAAAGATTTGGATAAGTTCTTGGAGGAGAAGTCCATTATCGGCTATTAATCAAGTTTACTTAGGGAATAGCCACTGCTATTAATTGCATCAGTAGCATGGGATCTTCTTAGTGTTTGGGTAATTGCCAAGTTCTTGTGGCCTGGTTTGGCCTCTGTTGGAAACAGGATGCTGGGCTTGATGGACCCTTGGTCTGACCCAGCATGGCAATTTCTTATGTCTTGTGTCTTAACAACATATGCTTATATAACCATCAGTACAAAGCAGATATACAGGGTATGCCTGACGTGCCTATATAGGTTCATTCATTCATCCATCCATCCAGCAGACATCTCACTCATTCTCCCAATCCACCACATTCAACATCCACCCCATAACCCCCCTCCCCACCCCGGAGACCGAAAGAGGTCTATAGAATGAGGTGTCGGATACCCAGCTCAACACACAAGGTGGAGATTAATACCATGTCGACTTATAGCCGGTAGAGCTTAGATTACTTTGCATATCTATAGACAATAGGTTGAAAAATGCAGTCCAGCAATTACAGTAAATTTTATCAATCTTTCACTGTCCCACAGTATGGTCAAGCCACTCGAATTGCATTGTCCGCATCATCTGATAATATCAGGCTTGTACCGAGGGTTGGGACGTGGAATCCACCCAGACAGCCAATATAGTTCAGCAGGCCAACAACACGGCACACTGTCCAAATTGACTCAAGGAGATCGTTGTAAGTGGGGCCATGCAGTAGAACCTCCGCTGTTTTGGCCACTGGAGCCCCAGTGCATTTACCAATATTGCTCAGCACCGTCAACCAAAACCCGGCTAAAGTGTCACAAAACAGCCTGTGGAGTAATGTGTCCTCCTCTTTCCCACACTTGATACATTTCAGAGAAGTTACGCGTTTCATTTGAAAACGACGGATGTCATCACAAATAGCATGATGAAGTATTCAAAATTGTAACTCTTTCAAACCCTGATCTGGATTCTGATGATGCATTGCTTGAAACAGCCAATCAATGCAGCTGGAGTCCAGGTATATCCCGTCATAGCAGTCCAATATAAGGATAGTGTGTCCAGGTGAGGGTAATGACGTGAAGTCTTGCTTAGACTGTTCCAGCCAGTAATAGAGTTTTTCACACAGGTGGTATCAAAAACAAGGGTGGCAAATGCATATTTAGCAGTAAAAGCCCCAGTAGTCCAGCAAAACTCCTGTAAGTAGTGGCGGGCCTGAAGATAAGCAAAAAAATGCTTGTGGGGGATCCTAAAAGTATCCGACACTGATGTAAAGGTCCGTATTATAGATGTCTCCCCTTCATACATATGGAATATGAAAGCAATGCCATGTCCCTTCCACTGTTGGAAAATAGAGCTGCAATTTCGTCCTGGCAGAAAATCCCCATTTCCCATAAAAGGGATGAATAGAGAGGGCATGCCCGTTAATCCCCTGGCAGCACGGAGCCACCGCCAGGCTCATATGCATGGATAAAGAAAAGTTGGGGGAACTCTAGCGTTCGTAGTAGGGCTGGACTAGCAAGCAGCAGGAACAATGGGGACCAGGGAGCAGACATTGGCCTCAGTAGATTGGGATCACAATACACATATGCATCTGTGAGCCATTCTCCGATAAATCTCAGCTGGCAAGCGACATTATATAAACGAAAATCTGGCAAGCCCAAGCCTCCATGCTCCCTGGAGCTAGCCAAGGCAACATACTTTATCCGTGCCCATCTCCCGGCCCAAATGAATCAGGTAATAGCGGACTGTAGTTCGGTAAGTTAATGCTACTATCAAATGCTGAACATTTTGCACCCCCTGTTGGCCTCTTACAAATCTTGTTTGATCTGATTGAATCAAGTCAGGGAGTGCTGAGTTGAGCCTAGCCACCAAAACTGCAGCAAAAATCTTTATAATCAACATTTATAAGAGATATAGGGCGATACGCTGTCACATCTAAGGGGTCTTTACCCTTCTTGGGTAGTACCACTATCATCGATTAATTCATAATAGGAGGTACCCGTTTTATGGTGCTCAGATCATTATAAAAAGAAGTCAATGAAGGTAAAATTGGGAATTTCAAAATGTGGTAAAATTCAGTCCCCAGCCCATCCTGTCCTTGTATGGCTGAGTAAACTTCCACATCTGTAATTGGGGCATTCATAAGAGCGGACTGGGCAACAGAAAGTGAGGGCCAGGAAATGTTTTGGAAAAATGTATCTGAAAGGGCAATATTCTGAGGTTTAGGACTATATAAAGCACTATAATATTCTAAAAAGCGAGAGGAGATATCCAATTGTGAGGTACGGTGGTTTCCATCCCTGTCCCATATGCCTGTAATATTGGACCGCGGCTGTCGAGTTCAAACCAAATTAGCTAAGGGGCGGATTTTAAGAGCCCTGCTCGCCTAAATCCAACCAAATCCGGGCGGATTTAGGCGAGCAGGGCCCTGCGCGCCGGTGCGCCTATGTTCAATAGGCCTACCGGCGCGCGCAGACCCCGGGACTCGCGTAAGTCCCGGGGTTTGGCGAGGGGGGCGTGTCGGGGGCGTGTCGGGGGACGGGCCCGGTCAGCGCAGCGTCTTGGGGGCGTGTCGGCAGCGTTTTGGGGGTGGGCCCGGGGGCGTGGTTACGGCCCGGGGCGGTCCGGGGGCGTGGCCGTGCCCTCCGTACCTGCCCCCAGGTTGCGTCCCGGTGCGCTAGCAGCCCGCTGGCGCGCGGGGATTTACGTCTCCCTCCGGGAGGCGTAAATCCCCCGACAAAGGTAAGGGGGGGGGGTTTAGACAGGGCCGGGTGGGTGGGTTAGGTAGGGGAAGGGAGGGGAAGGTGAGAGGAGGGAACGGGGGTAGGCTGCGTGGCTCGGCGCACGCCGGCTATACAGAATCGATAGCCTTGCGTGCGCCGATCCAGGATTTTAGCGGATACGCGCGGCTACGCGCGTATCTACTAAAATCCCGCGTACTTTTGCTTGCGCCTGATGCGCCAGCAAAAGTATGCCAATTCGTGCTGTTTGTAAATCTACCCCTAAGAGTTTACTAGGCTGATTACCATGTTTGTATAACTGATATTGGTAGTAGTGTAATGACTTTGAGGCCCGCTGATGTAGGAGAAAATTTAGGGCATTAAGAACATGTTCCACCTGTCAATGCAGAGAGTCCGACATATCATGCACATGTTGCAGTTGGAGGGAATTAAGAGCCTGAGTAAGACGCAAAATTTCGGCTCCTATTTAATTTCGCCACATAGGTGATGATATGCCCCCACATCACCACCTTACTGGCCTCCCATAAGGTAACTATTGAAATTTCAGGGGTAGTGTTAGATTTTATATAATCAGTCCAGCACTGTTGCAAATATAAATGGGAAGCTTTGTCCAAAAAAAGGTCAGGGCGCATATGCCAGAAAAATGGGGGATGGGCCGACTGTCCAATTTCCAGTCGCACAGAAATGGGAGCATGATCAGATATCGATATGGTACTGATAGTTGCCTGCTCCACTTTCGGGAATAATGTATCAGAGATCAAGATATAATCCAACCGGGAGTACGTTTGATGCGGGTGAGAATAAAAAGTGTAATCTTGTTCCCCTGGGTGTAATATTCGCCAAACGTCGAGAAGTTTCAGTTTTGGTTGAACGAAACTCACACCTAGCTGGTGGTCTCTGGCGCTCACCAGCTTGGGGGGCTTATAATCAATTGATTTGTTGAGCACTGTATTAAAGTCCCCGGCTACCACTAAGCGGTATTCAGCAAGATCGAACAGTCACCCCACCATGTCAGTGAAAAAAGCATGAGAATATACATTAGGAGCATACAAGTTGCAGAAGGCCAATTTCTGTCCGTAAAGAGTACCGGTCATAATTACATATTGACCCTCGGGATCTTGCCATACTCGATCTTCCTGAAAAGGGAGTTGTTTGTGAATTAATATAGCTACCCCCCGCTTCCAGGAAGTAAAGGATGAATAGACACATCTTCCCTGAGTCCCTAAAGGAAGAAGCGCTGTATGATTTCCTGGAGTGTTGACTCACTGATCATCTGAACCTCGCTTTCCCTGATGACCACCTTCGCTGCGAACGCATACACTGTGTGGGGCCACCGTGAGACAACTCACTCCGGCCTCGGCCAGTGATGGCCCGTATACTAAATTGGACTCATAAGACTCAGCTTCTACGCGCTTTCCGGCAACAACCATCAGTGGAATTTCAAGGTCATCGTATTCTTCTGTTTAATGATTTTTCTGCCTCCACAGCAGCCCAGCGCCAAGAAATGGTCCCTGCTTGCTTGGAGCTTCATAAACGGGGAATCTGCTTCGCCCTACTGTATCCAGCTAAATTGAGGGTCGCTCATGAAAACAAAGTCCTGTTTTTTAATACCAAAGAACAAGCCATGACCTTCATAGCTTCTCTGCCCATGGCTAATGCAAACTGATTCTGACACTACATTTGATACTTGGTTTCACTTCTCTTCAGTTTGATCAGTGTAGCGGGAAATGCTGGACTGCTTTTATGTAGCGAAGATTTGGAACGGCTGGGTACTGCGGCCTTGGCGACATTGCTCTCAAATGGCTATATAACTCAGGGACCAGGAGGGTTCCTATGCGGGACTGCCAATGTTCTGGGGTCTTAAAAGTTTACTGTTAACATATATCTACTTGGAGGACGGGGGACCTGAGGAGTGTTGCCTGACACAGATGGATATGAGGGGTCTGTGTGTGGGATGGCCTTGTGCCTCTTGGAGCACATTGATGGTGTTTGTGTTTCACTATGTATGGAGGATGAATGTTTTTCTGGATGGATGTGGATGTATGCGGGGGGGGGGGGGGGGGGGAGGGAGAGGATGTCTGGAAACAAACACGGGGTGGGGGGGGTGGGGGGAGAGACCGAGTGTGGAGGCCGGTATTAAGTGGGAATGGAGTGGAGCATTGAGGATGCTTTTCATCTCGGGGTCTAGGCTGGGAGGCCCTGGGATTATAGGTCCGCACCCCTATGCCGAGGCCCCTCCGGGGGCTTCATTTTTTTTTCTCTATTTTATAGCTATAAATGGTTAAAGTAAAGATCTCGTCCCTGAATGTCGATGGCTTACATTCACCTATTAAGCGCAGTAAAGTATTAACTATGTTCCGACGCATACGATCTGATATAGTCTTCTTACAAGAAACTCACCTGACAGATGGCCTTAGTTTCTGATAGAGACATGGGTTATACCCTTCCCGGAGGTGGGGGTAGTGCCTGGTATAAGATTGATGGTGCAATCAAAGGATTGATGCTCTGGTAAGGTCTCTGCTTTCTTCTTAAAGAATACATCTGCAAAATCAGTGTACTGCGGTGGTAATTCCATGGAGTTCATGGCAAGTGGAACAGGCGATAGGAACCGAACTTGACAGAGACATGAGGTATGGCAGTGAAGGCCTTACTTTACTAGTTGCAAGATTTTCCAGTCGAAACTGGAAGAATGAAGTTGCATTCAGGGCATTCCGAGCACGATTGGGTGTATGGCCTTCTTAATGACAAACAAGGTTATCTCCTCCACATGTAGCATGCTGGTGTGGAGGCATAGAAGAGCAGTCGTCAAAGTGATCTGACCTGGAAGGGGTTCCCTGTAAATAGAAGAGATGAATAATGGAGGGTCTTTGGTAACTGTCGGTAGCTTCAAGTGATCCACCAGGTCCTTCATGATGAAGTTTCTCCATGCACCAGAGTCCACTAGAGTGATATCCCCAGGTGATTTCCATGGGAAAAGTGAGTTGTGGAGCAGGAGTAGTATAGCCTAGGGACATGTCCCCACTGCTTCCTAGGTAGCAATTTCCCTGTTTTCCGGGGCATTGTGCTAGAAGGTGCCCATTCCCTGCGCAGTAAAAACAGAGGCGCAGGTTACGGTGATGGTGCTTCTCCTCCAATGTGATGTGGCTCTGCCCAAGCTGCATGAGTTCCTCCGATGGGCCAAAGCGGGTGTAGTTGCCAAAGCTGGCATATGGGGATGTGAAAATGATGGGACCAGTAGCAGCTGCCAGCGTGGTGCTCACAACTCTCAAGCCCGCTGCTGAGGATGCCTGTCAATCCTCCCAGTCAGATCAATGAGGGCAACTAGGGAGTCAGGTATCTTTCTGGAGGCTAGCTCATCTTTAATTCGAGAAGACAATCCTTCTAAAAAAATAATCCGGAGGCTGTCCTCCCACCAATTTATTTCCGTGGCCATATTGTGGAACTCGATGGTGTAATCCATCAGGGGAGGAGCCCTGCCACAGGTGCAGCAGATCTGATCCGACAGTGGCCAGATATCCCAGTTCATCGAACACCTGCTTGAAGGTCTTGATGAATTGTTGTAGGTCTTGAAGTAAAGTGTCTCCACGCTCCCAGAGGGGGGGAAGCCCAGGTTAAGGCCTTCCCTTCAAGAAGAGAGAGAATAAAGGAAATTCTAATAATATTGTTGGAGAACTGGCAGGCTGAAGAGAGAAGTGGATCTCCTGCATACCTGGGTGGTAGAAGGAGACGTATTGCTTGGTGGGGCCACCACGGTTACAGGTGCTGCTGGAACCCCAGCGCATGTCAAGGAGGTTGTGGCATCAAGACAGGCGCTTAGCCATTCCATCGAACTTGCCAGTGCCTCCAGGAATTGTTGCTGCTGCTGGATTTTCTGAGCCACGCCTGGAATGGCCTGGAGGCCTGAGAACTCCGCCGGGTCCATGGTCCCAGCAATCTATTGTGGGTGTGGACCTTTGGGCTGAGAAAAGGTTGATGCTACTTGCAGGGAGGGGCCCTGCAGGTCCTTGTTGTCAGTAGGCAGAACTGGCTGGTGCGGAGACCCAACACAACCTTCAGTAATACCATCCTTCGTTCCTCACAGGTTGAGCCCTTGGGTGCTGGGGCTAGCCAGGTAAGCGCAGCCAGCCGTGGGGTAGGCCCACAGCATCAAGCACAACAAAAACATGGCTTTTCAAAAATGCATACAATCTAACATAAAATAACAATTGGCAGAAAATTACATGGATATTGTTAGATGAAAAATCAACAATTATTAAGAGATGTAAAGAGTACTAAGACAACTCAGTGACTATTTTAATAATCTAGTTAACATGTTTTGATGTTGTGTTGACCTAAAATATGAATGTTGCTTTTGTAAACCATTGTGATCTTTTGGATCGATGGTATATAAAATGCCAAAATAAATACATAAATAAATAATGAAATACTTGTAACACTATTCTAAAACTATATCAACCAACATGATCCCTGAGATCTGCTTCACAGGGCTTATAAACTGTTCCTTCACTTAGGCAAAAGACTAGATGATTCAAGGGAACATCTGTTTTATGTTCAAGGCCCTCTCCTCTGGAACATACTGCCAAAAGAAATCAAAGAAGAGCAATCACTATTGAATTTTAGGAAGCTGGTTAAGACTTAAGAACATAAGAACACAAGAAATTGCCATGCTGGGTCAGACCAAGGGTCCATCAAGCCCAGCATCCTGTTTCCAACAGAGGCCAAACCAGGCTACAAGAACCTGGCAATTACCCAAGCACTAAGAAGATCCCATGCTACTGATACAATTAATAGCAGTGGCTATTCCCTAAGTAAACTTGATTAATAGCCATTAATGGACTTCTCCTCCAAAAACATATCCAAACCTTTTTTGAACCCAGCTACACTAACTGCACTAACCACATCCTCTGGCAACAAATTCCAGAGCTTTATTGTGCGTTGAATGAAAAAGAATTTTCTCCGATTAGTCTTAAATGTGCTACTTGCTAACTTCATGGAATGCTCCTTAGTCCTTCTATTATTCGAAAGTGTAAATAACCGATTCATATCTACTCATTCAAGACCTCTCATGATCTTAATGACCTCTATCATATCTCCCTTCAGCCGTCTCTTCTCCAAGCTGAACAGCCCTAACCTCTTCAGCCTTTCCTCATAGGGGAGCTGTTCCATCCCCTTTATCATTTTGGTTGCCCTTCTCTGTACCTTCTCCATTGCAACTATATCTTTTTTGAGATGCGGCGACCAGAATTGTACACAGTATTCAAGGTGCGGTCTCACCATGGAGCGATATAGAGCCATTATGACATTTTCCATTTTATTAACCATTCCCTTATTTGTTTTAAAGAGCTTTTTCCTGAGCAATGTAATTCTGCAGGCTAAATAATAGATGCAACCTATTATGTTTGATTTTATATGTTTTCTAGAATGTGATTTTAACTGTCTTGATTGTTTTAGTATTTTGTTATTTTATGCTGGGTATGGATTAATTTGTATTTTATATTTTATATCTTATGACTTTTATGAAAATAATTTATGTTTGGAAATGTTGACAAGCAATATATACATTAGTAAAATAAATATATAAATAAAAGGTAGAAATTTGCAAATGTAATTACCCATGCTATTTGTCGTTTCTCATTTATGAACTCATTTGCAATTTAGTATATCAGTCTTGTTATGAATCCGAAGGTGGACACATGTTCCGAGGTAGAGTCAGCGCTACCTAAAAGGAAATAATCCCCTTAGGTCTCTACCGTCGAAGGGCAAGGCCGAAATGCTGTAGCTGAAGAATGAAGACTTCGCCCTGGAAGCTCAAGATCCCCCCAGGAGAAGCCTGTAGAGACCCGGCCGCTAGGACTTAGGAGACTCCCTTGAAGACTGAAGAATGGTCTGGATGCAGGCGCCTCCTGCGGTTCATGGGTTCCAGACGGCTGGCGCCTCCAGCAGGTCGTAGAAGTCTTGAGAACGGAGTCACAGAATAGTCCAAAGCTGGTCCGAGGGTTCGGTACACAAGAAGGGTCGAAGTCCAGGCCAGGATCAAAACAGGAGAAGGGTCCGAAGCCGTAGCAGGATCAAGCCAGAGAAACACGAATGCCAGTCCAGAAGTCAGAAGCCAAGAGTCAATCCACGGAGCAGGGGAAGCAGAGCGGGACGAAGAACCAGGAACAAGAAGCTCTGAGCCAAACTCAGCCAGGAGCCTTGATACCAAGGCAAGGTCTGAGGACCAGACCTTGCCTTAAGTACAGGATGTTAGGGGAGGAGTCTCAGGAGGAGCTATGACTGTTTCCTGTCATGGCTCCTTTAAGAACAATCTTCAGCTGCACGCACGGCCCTAGAGAAAACAGCGGGGGAGGAGCCGAACCCTTGAGGAGCCATGCTGCTGAGCCTGGTCACGTCAGCGGCCGCCGGAGAAAGCAAAAGGGGCTGCCTGCCACCGCAGGAGCCCTCAACGACGCCCGACGCCTCGGGTAACTATTTTCTTCGCAACCGCCGGCCCGGCCCTGATTGCGGTCAGCTGCGGCCGGCGGCCATGACACCCGGCCCCCGTCGTGGTTTGCCGCAGCCGGCAGTGCTAACAGTACCCCCTCCTTTAGGCTTCCCCCTAGAAGGCTTGGGCTTACCAGGGTGTTTGGAGTGAAAATCCTTGAGAAGAGATTTATCCAATATATTCTTAGCAGGTTCCCAAGAATTCTCTTCTGGTCCAAATCCCTCCCAAGCTAGAAGGTACTCCCAGGTGGTGCCCCATCTCCGGACATCCAGAACATCACGTACTTGATATATAGTTTCGTTCACTGCTCTATGTTGCACTATTTCAGGTGGTTTTCGAGAAGGCCAGGTAAGAACCAACGGCTTCAGAAGGGACACATGGAAGGAGTTGTGGATCCTCAACGTGGTGGGTAATCAAAGTTGGTAGGTCACAGGAGCTAATTGTTGCAGCACCAGAAAAGGTCCAATGTAGCGAGGAGCCAATCACATAGACGGAACTCTCAAATGGATGTGCCAGGTGCTGAGCCACACCTTTTCCCTTGGACGGAACTGGGGGGCCCATCGTCTATGTTGGTCGGCAAATCTCTTAGCGGAGTGAGCTTCTTTATGTAACATCTGTTGAGTATGGGCCCAAAGCTGTTTCAGCTGAACCTCCGTCAGCTGAGCTGCCGGCGAAGGAACAGGCAGTGGTACGGGCAGGGGTGGCCTGGGCTGACGACCAAAGACAATCTGAAAAGGAGATGGCCCCGTTGAGGTGCCAGCATGCGAATTGTGCAAGAATTCAGCCCAGGAAAGAAGGGACGCCCAATCATCCTGTCGAGAGTTGACATAAAGCCGTAGAAACTGTTTCAACTTACGATTTGTACTTTCCACCTGACCATTAGCCTGAGGATGGAACGCTGTAGTAAAATCCAGAGAAATACGGAACTTCTTGCAGAGGTTGAGCCAGTATCGAGCTGTGAACTGAGGACCACGGTCTGAGGTGATGTGCTGAGGCAGTCCGTGAAGGTGGAAAATGTGAAGCATGAATAATTGAGCCAGCTGTGGAGCAGACGGGAGGGAGAGCAGTGGGATAAAGTGGGTCATTTTTGAAAAGCGGTCTACCACTACCCAAATCACAGTATTGCCTTCAGATGGTGGGAGTTCCATAATAAAGTCTGTGGAGATATGTGTCCATGGTTTCATGGGCACTGGTAATGGTTGTAAAAGGCCCCAAGTTTTCCCTGTAGGAATCTTATGTTGAGCGCAAGTTGGGCAGGAGTCAACATAAGCTCGTATATCCTTATGCATCTCAGGCCACCAATAGTATTGTTGAAGGAGTTTTAAGTACGTACTCGTCCAGGATGACCCGCTAACTGGAAATTGTGACCCCAAGCCAATACTTTATTATGGAGTCTTTTAGGCACCACTGTTTTACCCGGTGGAACTGTGAACGTAGCAGAGAGAATAATGAAAGCCGGGTCAATGATATGCTGTACAGGCTCTTCAGTATCATTGATGGAGAAGGATCTGGATAAGGCGTCAGCCTTAATGTTCTTATTGGCTGGTCTGTAGCGTAGTTCAAAATAAAAACGTGTGAAAAAGAGGGCCAAACGAGCCTGGTGGGGGTTCAAACGTTGAGCTTGCCGAAGGTATGTCAAGTTTTTATGGTCTGTGATGACTGTTATGCAATGTTGTGCTCCCTCCAACCACTGCCGCTACTCCTCAAATGCCAGCTTAATGGCAAGAAGCTCCTTATCCCCGATGGAGTAATTGCGTTCTGCCGTAGAAAATTTCTTGGAGAAGTATGAGCAAGGATGAGATGTTCCCGATGCTTTGGTTTGACTTAAGACGGCTCCAACTCCTGCTGATGCATCCACTTCTACAATAAATGGAAGTCTAGGATCAGGATGTCAAAGACATGGTTGTTAGTTTATAACAATGGCTCACTTCCTCAAATTCTTAATAAAATAAGAAATTATTTGGTATCTTTGAGGATATTTGCTAAAAAGCAATAACTTAAACTTTATTTTTTATCAAACAAACTCTCCAGGGAAGGTATCAGAAAAAGTGCTCACAGTCTCACAGGCTCTTGCCCTATACAGGGCTACAACCCTTCTCATGTATCGGCACTGCTAAATCGCGTCATCTACCATTTCCCCTGAGAGCGTTCAAATGTTTTTTTATTTTTACTTTTATCCCTTTTTGCTTTTAGAATATAACACCCAATAAAATTTGTTCTTAAAAATAACACCCTTCTATTAAGTGAATTTGCGTGATAGAATTACTTATCTTTTTTGTTTGTGTTCTCATTATTTGTAACAATATTTATATTGCGCTCGCTGTCAGTTGTCTGCTATCCTCCCGCTTGCCCGACATTGACAATGTTTCGGCGCAACGAATGCGCCTGCTTCAGGGGCTTACTGCTCAATACCTAAAAAGACAAGTTTTATATTCATTATGTTAAAGTTCTTGAATTAATTTTGCTATTCAAATGATAATGCTAACAATGGTACTCACTCTTCAGCTTCGCGCTATCTCACCCAATCCTTCACGGCATTCAAATATGGCGCTTAGACGCTTTCACTATCCTCTTACCGGAAGTTAGTGTTTATATCCTGTTGTTAATTAAAGCACCTATCGATTGGATTTCACAGATATACCGACCAATCTACCTCTTTGTTGAGACCAGCTGGCGCTACCGTGTTCAACTTAAAAATCCACTTTTGCTCGCACTGTAATAGGCGCAGGTTTAAATCCCCTCCTCTTTCATCCGGTTCCATTACCTCCAATACCGTACACTTTAAGCTTGAAAAATTATGAGATTGTTCTAAACAGTGCTGTACCAACGGGGCTTCTAATTGTTGTTGCAGGAAAGAGTTCTTGAGTGCTTGAAAGGCTTCTTCAGCCTCCATGAGCCAAGCCTTGATGTTTGCCCCCTTACAAGTCAGGGCACTGAGAGGTGCAGCTAGTTTAGAAAAGTTCTGAATAAAACTACGATAGTAGTTCGCAAACCCAAGAAAGCGTTGAAGTGCGAGTAGTCCTTTAAGCTGTGGCCATTCTTTGATACATTTCAACTTGGAGGGATCCATTTGGAAACCCTGTTTAGAGATAATGTACCCCAGGAAGGGTAGTGATTCTCTTTCAAAAATGCTTTTTTCCAGTTTTTTTCCAGCTAGTTTGTTTTCTCTTAGTCGTTGTAAAACCTGATCGACATGTTGCCTGTGTGACTGAAGATTGGAAGAAAATATTAGAATGTTGTCTAAATAGACCACTACGCAGACGTAAAGTAGATCTTGAAATATTTCATTGATGAGGTGTTGAAAAACTGCAGGAGCATTGGTCAATCTGAATGGCATAACGAGATATTCATAATGGCCATCTCTAGTATTAAAAGCCGTCTTCCATTCATCTCCTTCATGAATCCTGATTAGGTTATATGCTCCTCTGAGATCTAATTTAGAAAATACCTGGGCTCCTTGTAAACGATCAAAGAGTTCAGCAATTAGAGGTAATGGGTAGCGGTCCTTTATGGTAATGGCATTAAGTCCATGGAAATCGAAACATGGACACAGAGTCCCATCTTTCTTACCCACGAAGAAGAAACCGTCTCCGGCCGGAGACATAAATCTTCGAATGAACCCCTTCTGTAGATTCTCTTGAATGTATTGGGTCATGGCGTGAGTCTCTGCAGCGGATAATTGGTAAACCCTACTCCGAGGTGGAGTCGCCCCGGAACCAGATTAATGGCACAGTCAAACTCTCGATGTAGAGGCAAGGTATCAGCGGCTGTTTTGGAGAACACATCCGCAAACTGACCATACTGAGACGGCAAATCCTCAAGAAGAGTAGTACAGATATAACTGTCTGCGGAAGTCGTTCCTTTAAGGCAGGTTTCTTGGCATGCTGAACCCCAGTGAAGAAGCTTTAAAGATGTCCAGTCGAACTGAGGGTTGTAACCAGGGAATGCCCAAAACCACAGGATGTATCACTCTCTGAATGACATAAAATGAGATCTGTTCCGAATGATTAGGTTCAATGTGACAAACCATTGGAATGGTTTGGTGCATTATTCTCCCCGGTAGAGGATCTCCGTGGATGGAAGATAGAATCAATGGCCTAGGGCAAAGGCAAAGAGGGATGTGTAGTTGTTCCACTACATCTTGGAGGATGCAGCTCCCTTCTGCCCCCGAGTCTACTAGTGCCATCGTAGAAAATCGGAGACCTCCAAGAATCAAGGAGACCTGTAGCATGAGTGGGGGAGCTGGAGAAGTGATGCCTAGGGTTACTCCCCCGCATGAGCCTAGGCTTGGAAGTTTTCTGGACGTGTTGGGCAACAAACTCTGAGATGACTCGCTCCTCTGCAATACAGACAGAGACCCTCTCGGCAGCGTCTTTGTCGTTCCTCCGGAGAGAGTGGGCCACGTCCTAATTGCATAGGTTCTGCAACAGTCCCTTTGGTAGTGGGCGTAGTTTGTGGAATGGAAGTAACTGGATGAGAGGAGGAAGTAACCGTCATGGACCTTCTTGTGTTAGATCCCTCGTGGGCTCTTTCTTGAAGTCGGTGATCGATCCGGGTTACCAAGTCCACAATAGAGTCTAATGCTCGAGGTAACTCTCAGGCTGCCATCTCGTCTTTTATTCTGGGAGACAGGCCCTCCAAATATATAGACCGTAGACAACTCTCCTCCCAGTGAAGTTCAGATGCCAGCGTTCGAAATTCAATAATATAGTCCGCCAATGGTCGACTTCCTTGCTGAAGTTGTAGAAGTTTGGAGCCAGCGACCACCTGTTTCCCAGGGTCATCAAATACTGCTTGAAACAGTTCCAAGAATTTCAGGAGATCCTGTAGGACTGGATCCGACCGTCGCCAAAAAGGAGAAGCCCAGGCCAGGGCTTTACACTCTAACAGAGACAGGATATATGTAGTCTTTGTAAGGTCATCCGGGAACAAAGAGGCTTGAAGATGAAAGTGCATGCTGCACTGGTCGAGGAATCCTTGGCACAGGCGAGTATCACCAGCGTAGCGTGGAGGAAGAGGTAACGGAATCGTATTCCGGGTATTACTTGGCATTACCAAAGGTACCGGTGGGGGAACTGCTTGAGCAGCCACCATCGAATCAAGATGTACGTTGAGTAGTTCCAAAGAAGATGCCATGGACTCCAGTATACGTTGCTGCTCCATGACCTTCTGGGCTAGTCCTGGAATGGCTTGTCGAGCTGAGGCCTCTGCCGGGTCCATGGCCTTGGTATTCTGTTATGAATCCGAAGGTGGACCCCTGTTCCGAGGTAGAGACAGCGCTACCTAAAAGGAAATGATCCCCTTAGGTCCCTACCGTCGAAGGGCAAGGTCAAAATGCTGTAGCTGAAGAATGAAGACTTCGCCCTGGAAGCTCGAGATCCCCCCAGGAGAAGCCCGTAGGGACCCGGCCGCTGGGACTTAGGAGATTCCCTTGAAGACTGAAGAAAGGTCTGGATGCAGGCACTTCCTGCGGGTCGTGGGTTCCAGACGGCTGGCGCCTCCATCAGGTCGTAGAAGTCTTCAGAACGGAGTCACAGAATAGTCCAAAGCCAGTCCGAGGGTTCGGTACACAAGAAGGGTCAAAGTCCAGGCCAGGATCAAAACAGAAGAAGGGTCCGAAGCCGTACCAGGATCAAGCCAGAGAAACACGAATGCCAGTCCAGAAGTCAGAAGCCAAGAGTCAATCCACGGAGCTGGGAAGTAGAGCGGGATTAAGAACCAGGAACAAGACGTTCTGAGCCAAACTCAGCCAGGAACCTTGATACCAAGGCAAGGTCTGAGGACCAGACCTTGCCTTAAGTACAGGATGTCGAGGGAGGAGTCTCAGGAGGAGCCATGACTGTTTCCTGTCATGGCTCCTTTAAGAACAATCTTCAGCTGTGCGCGCGGCCCTAGAGAAAACAGTGGGGGAGGAGCCGAACCCTCAAGGAGCCATGCTGCAGAGCTTGGATGCAGCAGCGGCCACCGGAGAAAGCAAAAGGGGCTGCCTGCCACCGCAGGAGCCCTCGACGATGCCCGAAGCCTCGGGTAACTATTTTCTTCACTACTGCTGGCCTGGCCCTGATTGCGGTCCGCCGCGGTTGGCGGCCATGATACCCGGCCCCGGTCGTGGTTTGCCGCGACCGGCGGTGCTAACAAGTCTCATAACTGCTATTCAGATGGCCTATCACATAGCATTTATATTTGTGTTTTTTCTCTTGTTAAAATGTATTCCATCAGAATTAAAGAACTCTAAAACAACTGAGGTCATGGAATACAAAACAGTTTCTCCCTTTCAGATAATGACAAGATCGTAGAATATGATGGCAGATAAGCATCATAAGACACATTTAATCTGGCCATTTTTCTTCCCATGGGACTAGTTTAGTTTAATTTTTGATTAAAAGTTTCAGAACATACAATAATATAAAAATAACAAAATTACGCGGAGTATAAAAATATCAAGAAATCATTCTTCAATACTACGTATCCTAGTTGATTTCCCCTCACTTCTTTACAACTAAGGATCCTCTGTGCTTGTCTCATACCCTCTTGAATTGTGCTACAGTTTTTGCCTCTACTAGAGAGCTGTTCTATGTGCAATATGGCTTTATCACAGAGAGAGAGAAAGAGAAAGAGAGAGAGAGACTAGCTATAAGGGCCTTCTAGTAGTTAGGTATTTATACCTGTATATGAGGCTCACCTAGTTACTCGAGGTGAGGTTTAGGTATTAGTGTAGGAGTTAGGGGCCACTTTGACATTCAGAGTGAGACGTAGGAACAGAACAGTGCACTCTTGTGAAGATTTGATGTCCTTCAGAGTGAGGAAACTGACCCAAAGATGAGATTTGTACAATGTTCTTTCAACCTAGCTTGATGGTACCCTGGTAGAGAGTCCATCTATTATTTAGCCTGCAGAATTACATTGCTCAGGAAAAAGCTCTTTAAAACAAATGTCTTAACCAGCTTCCTAAAATTCAATAGTGATTGCTCTTATTATTTGATTACCACAAAGTGCGAAAAGTTATCGCGCTCTGTGATAATACCTATACGAAGTGCTAAGATAGCGCACTTTGCGATAAATAAGCTATTACCATAAAACACATCCCTCTTCCTATCGTATGTGATAGTTTGATGAATCTATCCCTTAGATGGTAACTTTTAAACTGGCGTGCGGGCATACATGTGCATGCTTTTGTCAGCCCACACCCAGGGACGTGGCCATTTTATAACATACACGCGTATATGCATACATGTTATAAAATAGTCTGACCGCACGCACATGTGCGTGCAATTTTAAGTGGGCATGCACCAGTGCGTGCAAATGCCACTTCTATCACATAAGTGGGGTAATTTTGAAAGACACGCACGCTGACACCATTGGCCGTATTCCCAGTTTGTTCCCAGTTCGCCCAGTTAAGGGATAAGACTTTCAAACCTCTCTAGTTTAATAGCCTCCCTTCTCCCCTGACCTTTAAAACCCTGCTGATCTGCTTATATCTTTTTGTTTTACTACTTACACGTCATCCATAGCAGAAGTAGAGTTACGTGTCAAGGAACCCCGATGTGCGCCAGTGCGCGTAAGTACTTATGTGCTAATTTCAGGTATAAAACCAGGAACGCCCATATCCCACCCAGATCACACTCACACCCTGCCCCTTTTTCTGAACTTTTAATTTGTGTGTTCATGTGTACTTGGGCAGATTTTAAATCTGCCTGGTGCGCAGCGGCCCGACATATTCGTGCATCCCTTAATTGATGCACGCATCGGGCTTTTAAATTCACTTTTTAGTATAACAAAGGATACACATACAAGCCATTCCCACTTCTGTAGACTTAAATTTAGCTTTAGAGCTTAGAAGAAAGCATCAACATCTCTCTAACTTTGTGTCCTCCCTTTGTGGTCAGGGGGCAGCAGAATGAACAGCAGTGCTATTATCACTTTCTTTTGTCTCATTTACTATGATTTACTGATATACTATGCATGCCCATCTCTATGCAGCCAGGATCTCCTAACAGTCAGGCCGATACAGTAAAGTGCGGCCGCGGTTACCCTGCTTCTAACCCGCTTTCTACTCACAATTTGGCCGCGTTAGTCCAACCCGCGATTCACTATGCCTTTTAACCCATCCTTACCGCTTCTTTAAATCAACGGGAAACCCTTTCCGCCCGTGGCATGTATATGAGATGTAAACAATCGGATTAGCTATTCCCTCCCATACAGTAACGTGCGCCCCGATTATCGCTTTTTTAACCTGCAGTTTTGCCGCATGTTTAACCTGCTAATTTACTGCCTACCCTTACCCCTGCATTAGTGTGGAGCGTCAGGTCAGAGAGACGAAATTTCACGGGCAAACGACCCCCTCACCCCCTGGGACAAGAGCCAGGATCGGGCAAACTTTCCCCCACTCCCCGCTCACCTGCCCTGGTCGCGTCCATGGTGCCGGTCTCCCGTGCGGGCGTGCTAACAGCTCCGGAGCAGGAAGGAAGGACTTGTTGTTTCCAAGCATAACCTAAACTCTTGCCTGCCCAACCTAAAATCCAACGCGTCGGGAAAGCCAGATCGCGACTAATCCCAGCCCCCGCTCACCTGCCCTGGCCGCGTCCATGGGTGCCGGTCTCCGGGGCAGCCCCAGTTCTCTCTCCCATCCTCCCGGGGGCAGCCGGCGGCGAGAGCGAGAGCAGCCCGGGGAGGATCGCGAGGCGGCTTCCAGCAGCCCCCGCTGGCGAGGGTGCATGAACGCACGCCGTGACCTGAGCACCCGGCTGGACATCCGAGGTCACGGTGTGCGCTCATGGCAGCGAAGGTGCATGAACGTACGCACGCCGTGACCTGAGCACCCGGCTGGACGTCAGAGGTCACGGCGTGCGCCCATTCACCATCGCTGGCAAGGGCTGCTGGAAGCCGCCTCGCGATCCGCCCCGGGCTGCTCTCGCTCTCACCGCTGGCTGCCCCTGGGAGGATGGGAGAGAGGATGGGAGAGAGACTGGGGCTGCCCTGGAGACCGGCACCCATGGATGCGGCCAGGGCAGGTGAGCGGGGGCTGAGGGATGGGATTAGTCGCGATTTGAAGAGTGGCTTTCCCGGTGCGTTGGATCTTAGGTTTTTAGGTTTTCTTTTGCTTAAAGTTGGGATCCACTTCCTGGTACCTGTCATTTGAAATGTAATTTGAAATGACATTTGAAATGACAGGTATCAGCGCACCCAGGATACTGTATAGGCGCTGTATAGCGCCTATACAGTAAAATGGAATGTGCTTCATGGACGCGCGTTGGACGCGGCTTGCATTTGCATGCCATTTAAATACAATATCGAGCGGTATGTGATCCAGACTGTGTGTGTGGCAAACGTGGGTGCGCCCGGCACTAACGCACCTCTTTCTACCGCACCTTACTGTATCGGCCTGAGTATCAGCTTAAGAGGCTGCATTTATTGGACCTCCTTGTGAGAGTCACCCGCAACATTATTTCTGTCTTTAAGCCTTCTGTTAGAGACATATCCTGGCTCATGAAAATGGCCTTTCATGAAGAACCAGTAGCATGAGCTTTATTTGTGCATGAACTTTGTTTGACGTTATCCATGCTAAATTGCTTTGGACTATGGCTTGTTGCCAATCACTCCCCTATCATCTCACTACTACCTAACCGGTCTATATCTAGTTAACTATGAGAAATTGTCATCATGGGTTTTTTACTGTAATTTGACATGTCAGAGGTGTACTATATTGTGTATTATAGTTGATATCCAGTAAAAAACCTAAACAAATCTATAAAGCTCAGAATGACTGATTTGGTAACAGACATAATCAGACAGTAGGAAAACACTGTCTGATTTCAATCCTAAAATAAAAAAAAAAATCCTAAATCTTCATGCATTTTTAATGCAGAGTTGCTGAATATGTAAAAAAATGTTTTGTTTTTCCATTTTAATTATACAGTTTATATATAATACAAAGAATAACCTTTGCCTAAAACATAAGGCAATTTAGAATAAAATTACAAAATCATCTCCTTTTAAGCAACAGAACATACAAATATGGAACCACAAGCAGTAGGTAATAAGGGGGCAGAAAATAAGGAGAAAAAGAAAGGAAAAAAGAAAAAAAGGAAATTGCAATAACATGACAAAAAACTGCAGCTGATTCCTAATGACACACATTATGGACAAACAATGGGGCTGGAAATCAAAGCTTTCTTAGAGTTAACAAAAAATTGTAACTGTTCAAGAACAAAGAAAATAAAACTCTTGTCACGAACTGGGTCATTCGTCAAAATGCGTTACAGCCCTAACGCATGCAATAAATATTGAAACAAAGATTAGTGTACAAGTGAGAGGAGTTAAAGGAAACATGGGATTTAACTACATATTTTTTTCTGCATTAGTGGAGAGAGAGAGAAAGAGTTTGGTATAGAGATAATATGACATTCTCTCTCTCTCTCTCTCTCTCTCTATATATATACCACTATATCTATATATATCTACTATGCTATATAAATAGCACTCTAAGAGGGGACACTTTTAACTCGAGGTGGGTTTGGGGCGTGGTTTTACATGCACGGTCAGAGGAATTAACAGCAAATTTGATATGGCTGATGAATTTCTATCATTTGAATCAATGAAAGTTACCAAGAGAAGTTGATTTGTACAGAGCAGTCTCTAGCTAGCTCTACCTGTACCTGTACAGTAACTGTACAATTTGCCTAACCACGCCCATTTTTTTAAAAATCACAGGTGCTATTTCCACTATATTTATAGCAATTTCATGAATCTAGGGGGAAGTTTGATGAAATATTTGCAAGGAAATTTTAACATAAAAATAGCACCTAAAGCCAAAACTTCTTGACGAAGAGCTAGAAAAGCTCTTCTCCTCTCCTGAGTAACTTGAGATAGTTCTGGAAAAATATGAACTGAACAGCCCATGAAGGAATCATTAATATTTTCAGAGAAACTTTTCATTATGAAACTGAGATCTGATTCAAAGAATAAAAGCAACCAGAAAAGTAGATCTTTCTAAAATCTCAGTATTAGAAGACTCTAAGAAGGCAGTTAAGTCCAAATCTCCAGCCTGTCCCAGTTAAGTCCAAATCTCCCACTGGTCCCAGGCATAAGGAAACAAACTTTGTTTAATGCAGGAACAGTTTCTTCAGAAATTTCTAAACATTGAAGAGAATAGCATTGTAAAATCATCCTAGGGGACTCTCCCAGAATCTTAGGAAAATTAATAAATCTAAGATTAGGATGCCGCGATTTATTTTCCAAAATCTCCATTCTTCTCTGAAGACTATTCCGTCTGAATGTGGACAAGTCCATGGGGCCGGATAAGGTACATCCCAGGTTACTATGAGAATTCAGAGATATACTGGCGGATCCACTAACTGACTTGTTCAATAGATCCCTGGAAATGGGAGTGGTGCCCCGAGATTGGAGAAGAGC
Organism: Rhinatrema bivittatum; assembly: GCF_901001135.1. Taxonomy (NCBI): domain Eukaryota; kingdom Metazoa; phylum Chordata; class Amphibia; order Gymnophiona; family Rhinatrematidae; genus Rhinatrema; species Rhinatrema bivittatum. Next base: position 619,729,299 of record NC_042615.1, on the reverse strand, counting down.
GGTTGTGCTCCCGCTTCATATGAGTGGTAGCAGAGAGAAGGCTGGAAACTACAGGCTGGCTAGCCTCACTTCGGTGGTGGGAAAATTAATGGAGATGCTGCTGAAAGAAAGGATACTGAATTATCTACAATCCAGTAAGTTGCTGCATTCGAGGCAGCATGGATTCACCAGAGAAAGGCACTGTCAGACAAATCTGATTGATTTTTTTGATTGGGTGACTAGAGAATTGGATTGAGGAAGAGTGCTCGATGTCATCTATTTGGATTTCAACAAAGCTTTTGATACTGTTCCACATAGGAGGCTTGTGAACAAAATGAGAAGCTTCTAAGAAAAGTAAAAAGTCATGGGATAGGTGGCAATGTCCTTTCGTGGATTACAAACTGGCTAAAAGACAGGAAACAGAGAGTAGGATTAAAGGGACAATTTTCTCAGTGAAAGGGAGTGGGCAGTGGAGTGCCTCACGGATCTGTATTGGGACCCTTACTTTTCAATATATTTATAAATGATCTGGAAAGAAATACGACAAGTGAGGTAATCAAATTTGTAGATGATACAAAATTATTCAGAGTAGTTAAATCACAAGCAGATTGTGATAACTTGCAGGAAGACCTAGTGAGACTTGGAAATTGGGCATCCAAATGGCAGATGAAATTTAATGTGGATACGTGCAAGGTGATGCATATAGGGAAAAATAACTCATGCTATAGTTACACAATGTTAGGTTCCATATTAGGAGCTACCACCCAAGAAAGAGATCTAAGCAACATAGTGGATAACACATTGAAATTGTCGGTTCAGTGTGCTGCAGCAGTCAAAAAAGCAAACAGAATGTTGAGAATTATTAGAAAGGGAATGGTGAATAAAACGTAAAATGTCATAATGCCTCTGTATCGCTCCATGGTGAGACCGCACTTTGAATACTGTGTATAATTCTGGTCGCCGCATCTCAAAAAATATATAGTTGCGATGGAGAAGGTACAGAGAAGGGCGACCAAAATGATAAAGGGGATGGAACAGCTCCCCTATGAAAAAAGACTAAAGAGGTTAGGACTTTTCAGCTTGGAGAAGAGACGGCTGAGGGGGGATATGATAGAGGTGTTTAAAATCATGAGAGGTCTAGAATGGGTAAATGTGAATCGGTTATTTACTCTTTCGGATAATAGAAGGACTAGGGGGCACTCAATGAAGTTAGTATGTGGCACATTTAAAAATAATCGGAGAAAGTTCTGTTTCACTCAACGCACAATTAAACTCTGGAATTTGTTGCCAGAGGATGTGGTTAGTGCAGTTAGTATAGCTGTGTTTAAAAAAGGATTGGATAAGTTCTTGGAGAAGTCCATTACCTGCCATTAATTAAGTTGATTTAGAAAATAGCCACTGCTATTACTAGCAACAGTAACATGGAATAGACTTAGTTTTTGGGTACTTGCCAGGTTCTTATGGCCTGGATTGGCCACTGTTGGAAACAGGATGCTAGGCTTGATGGACCCTTGGTCTGACCCAGTGTGGCATGTTCTTATGTTTTTATGGATACTCCTACAGTGTCCTTCTAGAGAAATCTGCTCAAAATCTTTAAAACTGCATTTTTTAATAATAATTTTTATGTATTGTATGTTAAGTTAAATTACTCAATGACTGTGATGTATATTGTGTTGTTTGACCAATATAAAGTATGCATAATTTTGCATAATTTTAAAATGTTGTGTGCAGAATTTCCCCAGGAGTAATCGTGCTGCTCACCCAGAGTGCTTGCTCTAGCTTGAGCAATCCATGGCCTTTTTCCAGCATCTTCTCTCTCAACTCAGCAGTCTTGGCTTCCCATCTTGATTGCTCACCAAGAGACAGATTCTCCTCTTCACGCAGACTCCAGCAATCTACAAGGCCCTCCTGCCTTGGTAAAGATGGTGAGATGGACAGTGAAATGCTAAGAGAAATTAGAGAAGCTAACCAAATTGGTAGTGCAGTAATAATGGGAGACTTCAATTACCGAAATATCACAGAAGCGCCTTGCACATGAGTAAGTCCACAAGGTCAATAGTGCAAGTAAAGAGATCAAAATCCCATTCACTGAATATTGAAAAGTTTATTAAACATTAATCAAGTTCATCAATTATTTAGTGTGGCAACTCCATATCGGTAATAGCAAACATCTATGTTATACGTCCCCCGACACGGTCCCGTGTTTCGCGGAGGCTGCATCGGGAGGGACCCAAAAGAGTTTATTCATATCCATTCCAGTCTTCTCAGGAGCGCTCCTGAGAAGACTGGAATGGATATGAATAAACTCTTTTGGGTCCCTCCCGATGCAGCCTCCGCGAAACACGGGACCGTGTCGGGGGACGTATAACATAGATGTTTGCTATTACCGATATGGAGTTGCCACACTAAATAATTGATGAACTTGATTAATGTTTAATAAAGTTTTCAATATTCAGTGAATGGGATTTTGATCTCTTTACTTGCACTATTGACCTTGTAGACTTCAATTACCCCAATATAGACTGGGTAAATGTATCATCGGGTCACGCTAGAGAGATAACGTTCCTGGATGGAATAAATGATAGCTTTATGGAACAATTGGTTCAGGAACCGACGAGAAAGGGAACAATTTTAGATCTAATTCTCAGTGGAGCACAGGACTTGGTGAGAGAGGTAACGGTGGTGGGGCCGCTTGGCAATAGTGATCATAATATGATCAAATTTGATTTAATGACTGGAAAAGGAACAGTGTGCAAATCCAAGGCTCTCGTGCTAAACTTTCAAAAGGGAAACTTTGATAAAATGAGAAAAATTGTTAGAAAAAACTGAAAGGAGCAGCTACAAAAGTAAAAAATGTCCAAGAGGCGTGGTCATTGTTAAAAAATACCATTCTAGAAGCACAGTCCAGATGTATTCCACACATTAAGAAAGGTGGAAAGAAGGCAAAACGATTACCGGCATGGTTAAAAGGGGAGGTGAAAGAAGCTATTTTAGCCAAAAGATCTTCATTCAAAAATTGGAAGAAGGATCCAACAGAAGAAAATAGGATAAAGCATAAACATTGGCAAGTTAAATGTAAGACATTGATAAGACAGGCTAAGAGAGAATTTGAAAAGAAGTTGGCTGTAGAGGCAAAAACTCACAGTAAAAACTTTTTAAAATATATCCGAAGCAGAAAGCCTGTGAGGGAGTCAGTTGGACCGTTAGATGATCGAGGGGTTAAAGGGGCACTTAGAGAAGATAAGGCCATCGCGGAAAGATTAAATGATTTCTTTGCTTCGGTGTTTACTGAAGAGGATGTTGGGGAGGTACCCGTAATGGAGAAGGTTTTCATGGGTAATGATTCAGATGGACTGAATCAAATCACGGTGAACCTAGAAGATGTGGTAGGCCTGATTGACAAACTGAAGAGTAGTAAATCACCTGGACCGGATGGTATACACCCCAGAGTTCTGAAGGAACTAAAAAATGAAATTTCAGACCTATTAGTAAAAATTTGTAACTTATCATTAAAATCATCCATTGTACCTGAAGACTGGAGGATAGCAAATGTAACCCCAATATTTAAAAAGGGCTCCAGGGGCGATCCGGGAAACTACAGACCGGTTAGCCTGACTTCAGTGCCAGGAAAAATAGTGGAAAGTGTTCTAAACATCAAAATCACAGAACATATAGAAAGACATGGTTTAATGGAACAAAGTCAGCATGGCTTTACCCAGGGCAAGTCTTGCCTCACAAATCTGCTTCACTTTTTTGAAGGAGTTAATAAACATGTGGATAAAGGTGAACCGGTAGATATAGTATACTTGGATTTTCAGAAGGCGTTTGACAAAGTTCCTCATGAGAGGCTTCTAGGAAAAGTAAAAAGTCATGGGATAGGTGGCGATGTCTTTTCGTGGATTGCAAACTGGCTAAAAGACAGGAAACAGAGAGTAGGATTAAATGGGCAATTTTCTCAGTGGAAGGGAGTGGACAGTGGAGTGCCTCAGGGATCTGTATTGGGACCCTTACTGTTCAATATATTTATAAATGATCTGGAAAGAAATACGACGAGTGAGATAATCAAATTTGCAGATGACACAAAATTGTTCAGAGTAGTTAAATCACAAGCAGATTGTGATAAATTGCAGGAAGACTTGTGAGACTGGAAAATTTGGCATCCAAATGGCAGATGAAATTTAATGTGGATAAGTGCAAGGTGATGCATATAGGGAAAAATAACCCATGCTATAATTACACGATGTTGGGTTCCATATTAGGTGCTACAACCCAAGAAAGAGATCTAGGTGTCATAGTGGATAACACATTGAAATCGTCGGTTCAGTGTGCTGCGGCAGTCAAAAAAGCAAACAGAATGTTGGGAATTATTAGAAAAGGAATGATGAATAAAACGGAAAATGTCATAATGCCTCTGTATCGCTCCATGGTGAGACCGCACCTTGAATACTGTGTACAATTCTGGTCGCCGCATCTCAAAAAAGATATAATTGCGATGGAGAAGGTACAGAGAAGGGCTACCAAAATGATAAGGGGAATGGAACAACTCCCCTATGAGGAAAGACTAAAGAGGTTAGGACTTTTCAGCTTGGAGAAGAGACACTGAGGGGGGATATGATAGAGGTGTTTAAAATCATGAGAGGTCTAGAACGGGTAGATGTGAATCGGTTATTTACTCTTTCGGATAGTAGAAAGACTAGGGGACACTCCATGAAGTTAGCATGGGGCACATTTAAAACTAATCGGAGAAAGTTCTTTTTTACTCAACGCACAATTAAACTCTGGAATTTGTTGCCAGAGAATGTGGTTCGTGCAGTTAGTATAGCTGTGTTTAAAAAAGGATTGGATAAGTTCTTGGAGGAGAAGTCCATTACCTGCTATTAAGTTCACTTAGGGGCGGATTTTCAGAGCCCTGCTCGCGTAAATCCGCCCAAAACCGGGCGGATTTACGCGAGCAGGGCCCTGCGCGCCGGGAAGCCTATTTTACATAGGCCTCCCGGCGCGCGCAGAGCCCCGGGACTCGCGTAAGTCCCGGGGTTCTCCGAGGGGGGCGTGTCGGGGGCATGTCGGGGGCGGGCCCGGTCGTCGAGGCATTTCGGGGGCGTGTCGGCAGCGTTTTGGGGGCAAATAGCCTACCAAACGCTGTTTCGGGGGCGTGTCGGCAGCGTGTCGGCTCGCGTAAATCCGCCCAAAACCGGGCGGATTTACGCGAGCAGGGCCCTGCGCGCCAGGAAGCCTATTTTACATAGGCCTCCCGGCGCGCCTACCAAACGCTGTTTCGGGGGCGTGTCGGCGTGTCGGCAGCGTGTCGGCTCGCGTAAATCCGCCCAAAACCGGGCGGATTTACGCGAGCAGGGCCCTGCGCGCCGGGAAGCCTATTTTACATAGGCCTCCCGGCGCGCGCAGAGCCCCGGGACTCGCGTAAGTCCCGGGGTTCTCCGAGGGGGGCGTGTCGGGGGCGTGTCGGCAGCGTTTTGGGGGCGAATAGCCTACTTTTGTTTGCGCCTGGAGCGCAAACAAAAGTAGGCTATTCGCGCGCCTTTTAAAATCCGCCCCTTAGAGAATAGCCACTGCCATTAGCAATGGTTACATGGAATAGACTTAGTTTTTGGGTACTTGCCAGGTTCTTATGGCCTGGATTGGCCACTGTTGGAAACAGGATGTTGGGCTTGATGGACCCTTGGTCTGACCCAGTATGGCATTTTCTTATGTTCTTATGTTCTTATGCCAGGGCTGTCTCATGTTTTGCCTGCATAGGTGGGGTACTTCATCACGCGTGGCCAGATATCCCTCCTGGAGCTGGACTCAGGAACAATGCTATGGTGCCGCTGCTGCCAGTTATCTGCCTGAGCCTCCAGCCTTGGCTCACACCCTGTCCACTGCTGTAGTTATCCCTTCCAACTGCAACCTAAAGGTAAAGTTGCCTTGCTGCCACCCCACCTGCCTTTCTCTCTTCCTCCCACCACAGTCCCTCGCTGTCTCAGTCTCAGAACTCCCATCCTGTCCCCATGTTTGGCACTTGGCACAACCCTGGTGACCTACAGGCCCAATATAGCTTTGCTGCTGCCTCCCTCCCTGTGACAGGCAGGTCTAGCCTTGATCTGGTCGCCTCCCTCAGGCTGTCAGTTGCCTCATGTTGCCTGTGTTTTCTGTTGCCTCTCTGGCTGTTGCAGCCAGAGAAGCCAGCAGTCAAAAGTGTTTTATGTTTAAAAAATCAAGAGAAGCCCAAACCACCTAAGTAAGCTGATGGCAGGTAAACACATGCAGTATACAAATGTAGTGAACCCCCTCCCTCTTTTTCCCTTAACTACCCTTCCTGCCCAGCAAGAGGCTCATCCCCTCCATTTATAACAATAATTTGTATAGCATATGTGAGAGAGAGTGTCAGGGGCAACATATGTGAGAGAGAGAGAGTATGTGGCAGTGATAGCATGTGTGTGAGAGAACTTATGATAGAGCAAGCATGTATGCCAGTGTATCCATCGAGAGAGAGGGAGTGTGTGTATGAGAGAATCAACGTGTGTGTGTGAAAGAGAGAAGAAAGTCTGTGCATCCCCCTTGCCTCCCTCCACTCCCCAGTAATCCATGACAATCTCAGAGTGACTGAAAATAAAAAATTCCCAGGTATAGAGAGTTGGAGGTTTTGAAATCCTTAACTATTGGGTGTTATTTGATTAGTTTGCGATTTTTAAATATTTTATTGGTGGTTGGGAAATTTTATAAAAAGTTTTTAGATTTAAATGAGCTTTTAAATATTGGAGGTTCTGTTCATCAGATGCTTTGAATTATTTACTGAATTTATTAATATGGTTTTACTATTATGATTGATGTTATATATTTCTTGATTTATTAGTTATTTTATGAGAAATTGTGATGTTTCTGTTTTTCCATTATTTTACTGCTTGTAGAATTGTGGTTTCCAGTTCAGTTCTTGTCATATGTTTTTATTTATACTATGGTCTCTTTATTCTGTATTTGGCAAGTGTCTGACTGCATGTGTGACTAAGGTGAGGTAGCTAGCATGCTAGCATGTAGCTTCTGTGTAGGAATCTATTGCAGCTTGGCCTGTTCTTCCATAATAGGAAGTGCATTGGTGTTTTAGGGTCTGGTGTAATATTTGCAGTGTTGCTTTTCATGAGTAAGGTTGTAACAGTTTGAGTGCTAGCAGTTCATCCTGTTTTTGTCTGGGAAGTTTACCATATTGCAATAGTAATTCAATTTATTCATGGCTTTCTCAGGGCCAAGCCCACAAACAATGCATGTTACAATAGGCCTGATCCCATGACTTCCAAGTTGCATGATTTGAAATGTTTGCAAATTTATGCAACTGAGGGGGAACAAACACACCTCCTCCTTATGATTCCCCCCCCCCCCCCCAGAGTTCTCAAGTGTCCAGTCGTGTTCTGTGGAAAAGTTGGCAACCCTAAGCACACAGTATTGCATAGGCCTGTGCAAGTTTCAAACACACACATCCCATTCAATCTTGAATGTGTTTATACCTTCCCTCAGTGTCTTTTTTCCATTAAAAATGGCAGTTAAACAGACTCTGTGAAAGAGTAACTGCACTGAGCTCCTTCTGTGAGCTGTGCTGCTCCTCTCTCCAAAAGGTGGGGGCTGCTTTTGCAAAAATGAAAGTAAAATCTCAGCAGCTCTGCTCCTCCCTCTTAGGGGAAGGGAGGGGGGCAAGAGCTCCTTCCTCCACATCCTCCCCATGCAGTAACATAGTCAGAGAGAAATGATTATGCATACCACATCCCAGCAATGCTTTTTTTTCCCCAGCCCCAGGACTCAGGTCAGTCAAAAAACTTCTTTACCACCTTATTTTCATATTTTAACCTCTGGTTACAGTACAGAAAGGACAAGCAAGGACAACTCCTAGGACCTGCTGCCGTTCTTTCTTTCTCCTTGCTGTAATTCTCCTCTGCCTCCTTCTCCTCTGTCTCTCCTTCACCAGATCAAGGAAACTATTGGTATGACAATTTGTACAAGTATTGCCAAAATAATACATACAGGGAGCAATATTAAAACATTTTTTACATAGGATAAATGTGTGTTTACATGTGTTAAAACGCAGTTTGAAAATTACCTCTGACTCAAAACGTATGCCTGCTATTTCACAGTGCACATTCTTGTACTCACACTGGAAAGCCAGAAATCAGATTGTGGCTTAGGTGGTTGAATATGTTGTTTACCAATATAGAAACATCTGATTATTCCCTCCCAAAGTTTACTGTGCACATTAAGGTCCTCTTGTGCATGGTAAAAATAGCAGGCTACCTAATAAGACTTTCTGTGCATGCTGAAGGACTTTGGAAAGCCGTTAGCAAATGAGCATAGAATGGCATAGGCAAACGAGACTCTAGCATGTGCAAAGTAAACAATGGGATATGTTTTAGAGGACTGAAAGCAAAAGGTCATTCTTGCTGCTGTCCTTCAGACCGGACAGCCAGGGTTAACATTTCCTGGCTCTGTCACCTGAACTTGCACTGAAAAGGGAGAGACTGTAAGGATTACCTAGATAAGATGTTAACTTGTATCAGTGAGTCTCAGTCTCCACCTGTTCTCCCTGCCTATAGCTTACTAATGTGCATGCTATTGAGAGGGCTTAGCTAACTGCACATTTAGGGTCATGAAAAATAAAAGCCATGGATAGGAGAAAACACTTTAAAAATGTATTCATAGGCCCTTGAGGATAAATCCATTTGACTACACTTCTCTTTGCCAAAACAAAACAGACACAGCCAATACACATTTTTTAATGGGTTTTATGAATTAAAAAAAACTCACTTATGTTTTTAGTCTGTGGATAGGTGGACAATCTGAGAATATGTGAAAAAAGCATGGCTGGCAGGGTGCCAGCAGAAACAGCAAAAGAGCTGGTGCAGGAAGATGTGAGCAGATGTTAGCCAAGACCCTGCAGGTGAAGTAGTGGAGATCAGCAGGCAGGAGGTGCTGGCCTGTGAATTTTGAACCTATTTTCAATGCTGGCACTAGGGATGGTCATTCGGGAGAAACAAAATAGGAAATCAGACAAAATTTCCTATTTCATTTTATTTCTTTATCAAAGCAAAACGAATGAAAAGCAACAAAATTTTGTTGGTTTTCACATTTTGTTTTGAAAATAAAATTGATCCATCAGGCCTATACCCAGGCCCAAAACTGGGGTCTCGCCTGTTGAATAAGACGAGACTCAAAGCAAAGGCCTTGGCCAGAATGGAATGCTGGAATCTGGTAGGCCTGAGGCCGGGGCCTTGCTTAGTCATAAGCCCGTGGCACAACGCACGAACTATGCTCTAGGCCCAAGTGTGACACCTGGGTCTAGGCCAAGGCCCAGGCCTAACACTGGGGCCTTGACCAAAACCCCCAAAATGTAAAAAACGTACCTGCTCTGGGTTTTAGCATTGTGGTCCAAGCCCAGACCCAATGCCTGGGCTGCAACCCAGGCCCAGGCCTGATGCCAGGACCCGACCTGGAGACCAGGTCTCAATGACTGGACCTCAGCCTAGGCTGGGGCCCAGGCTCGACGCCACAACCCAGTCTGGAGACCAGATCCTGACGCAGGGGCCTCAGCACAGATGCAGGCCTGATTCCACAACCCGGTCTGGAGACTGGGTCCTAATGCCGGGGCCTTGGACTGGACACAGGCCTGACACCAGGATCCAACCTGGAGGCCAGGTGCCCAACACCTGGGCCTAGGCTCAACACCATGACCTGGTCCAGAGACTGGGTCCTGATGTTGGGACCTTGGTCTGGATTCGGGTCTGGCAATACCCTGGGGATGGCATGAGTTGGCTTCAAGACCCAAAGAAAAGAAGACAGAAGAGGAGTGCTCCGAGACCTGGGAACCAAGGCTTGGACCTGACCCTGGGCAGAGGCCCAGCTATTGGGACCCAGCCTCCTAGTCAGGTCCCAGTTTTGGGCTTAGGTTTAGGCCATAGCCCAGTCATTGGGTCCAGGCCATAAAGCCTAGTTCTTGTATACGGTGTAGGCCAAGGTCTTGCTTAGGGTGAAAACCAAGGGCCCAACACCTAGGCCCAGGCTGAAGCCTCGTCTTTGCGTAGGCCTAGGCTGCGGTAGGTTTCTGCGATCTCAGCTTATGCCATACACAAGACCCAGGCTGAAGCCTGGGCCTGGGCCTCGGCGTCGGATTCCTCCAGACTGAGTAAGTGGGGGCCAGGGAGGATTCTGGGCCGAGCACTTTTTTCGGGTGGGAGGAATGGGTTGGGGTTTTGGGAGGCCTCATTTCTTTTTTTTTTTTTCATTTCCTTTTGTTTAAATGTTTATTTTGTTTTTTGTTTTAGCTAAATTAAAAAAAAATACATTTTATGAAACAAAATTAATGTAAAATCAAACCCCTCAAAACTAAATGAAGAGCAAAACAAAATTTTTTCTTCTTCCCACCCCTAGCTGGCATGGTTGGTGCAGCGTGATCAGCAGCAGGGAAAAGGATAGGTAGGGATAGGCAGATGTCCAGATACTGGGCAAGAGGTAGGTCGAGGCAAGGGCCAGATGCTTGGGGAGTGAAGAGGCAGGTGACCAGATGCTGCGGGGAGAATGATAGGAATGCATCCCACTCACATACAAATACTTCTCTCTTACAGTGCTATATATAGCCTATGGCCATTATTGCCTGGGCTTTAGGTGCCACTGCCAGAAGATCTCTCTACTCCTGCAGCCTGGGGGGGAACAACAGGAAGGGAGGGTCTGGATTAGGAAGCAGAGTGGTGTTTTTCTTCTCTGCTCTGTCTGCTCCAGCCTCTGTCTCACCCAACCTCTTCTGTACCCTGCAAGCTGCCTTGTAGGGGAGGTGCTGGAGCAGGAAGCAGATGACTGTTCCCTGTTGAATGAGGTTCCTTGTACATGTTGTGTGTGCTTATGACTAGGAAAGGGGGAGAGTCCTGGAGCCATCCCCTTATGGGGGGAATCAGTAAAATAGAGAAAAAATGTATAACCCCCTGATGGGGCTTCATAAAATGATGGGGAGATGGCTGGGGAATTCCCTTCCATCTTTTGTGTGGGTTTTTCAGATTTGATCATACATATGTTGAAGTTGACCTGATGGGGACAGCATGCTTTAATCATAAATCTCCTTTATTATTTTACTGTATGGATAGGGAGGATATCCTCTCATCCCCCTCTATGATCTCTGACCCCACCCATAAAATCAGGCTGGATCGTAAATGGATACTGACACATTCTAAAACCAAACTGCAACTTTATTTTCTGGAATATCCAGCCAGCCAATAACGATTTACATGGATGAAACAAGTCAGAAAATCATGGGCTTCCATATAACACAGTACAGACCATAATTAAAGCTGACCATAACAGTCAACCTGATATTCTATCCACTGCCTTTTCTCTCCATCAGCCCTATGGAAGGGCTGGTTTTTTTTTTTATTTTTGCTTCAGGCACATCCATAGTCAAACTCTTATCCAATAGGCATCGCGATCGAAAACAAAAGCACAAAATTCTGTGGCATTACAATACACCTTCACTTTTCCCATGGCACTATTCATCCCTCACAATGGTCATGGACCTCTTTATCCAAATCTCCGCATTATCAGCCTTCCATGCTGGCTTCCTGGACACAGCACTACAAGGACATCTTGGGACAATACCTCACTATGACTCACGCCACTCGTGAACACGGTTTCTTCCCCTATTTGACCATCCTCCTTTACGCTTTTTGGGTAATTCCTTGGGAGAAGGACGACATCATGCCACATTCTGGCAACTGGCTTTTCCACTTTCACAACTCCGGTAAGCTCCTCTGAGGGAGGAGGAAACCTCTCCTTTGTATCTGTGCTAAGGCAGTTTCTCAATAGGTTATCTCACCCCAATTCTACGCGTCTTCTTTTGGCTGTATGGTAGTTTTCCTGAGGAGAGAGAACTCACTCCTTGCCATTCTGGAATTTCTCTGCTCCTTTCCAACCATGAAGGAGGATGGACTCCATTCCACTTCTCAGCCTTGGGCCTTTCCCCTTGAGGGTGAAAGCTCCTGCAAGGTCCCACTCCCTTTGGACAGTCCTGGGCCTTCCAGCCCTCAGGCTGGGCACTCTCAGATGACTACATAGCTGGAGGTCTCTACTCCCCAACCTATACATGAAAGGGCAGGGGAGGAAAGGCTAAAAACCCACCAAACCCTTTCCTCTTCATATTGCTTGCTCTCTAGAGTCTACCAATAAGATAATCCTTAATTATTAAGGGAACATACACATTTTTCTTTCCAAAAGCACTTTTAAACATATTTACATCAAAACTCATTCCTTTAAGATGCCATCCAGTGGTCACTTCATGGTACTACATGAATAGGGCAGGGTCTCCCCCACCCACATGATTTTTACATTTCAACCAGAAAGAAAAAGGATCAATCTTAGGGGGTTATCACATACGAGAAAGAGTGTGAGGCAGGAGGCGAGGAAAAGAAAAAGTTGATATGTGCATCCCCCCCCTCCACCATCCCTCCCCCAAATCCACATTGAATCTCAAGGTGACCACAACTCAGATATTGCAGGGGTGACTGGATAGGGAAATGTATTGGAGGGAGCAGCAGCGCGCAGTGGCACGACTCTTTGGTTGGGGGTGGCCAAATAGACCATCTTCCTCCTCTGTCCCTCTCGTGTGCCCCAGTTGCTGATGCCATGTGGGGCAAACATTTGGTCGGACCATAGCTCCGTTCTACTGCCTCTGGAGAAGGTTTTACTGTTTTAGGCCACATAGAAATATTGTGCATTGGAAATGTAAGTAGGCTTGGCAGAGTCCTCTGAAGTGGGGTAAGTACTGATTCCCATTTATAAAAAGAAAAAAAAAGAGGCTGGGCTAGAACATCAATCAGCTGTGAAGGAGCAACATGCAGCTGACAAGATAAGGTTGGACTTGTGGCAAATGGAGAAATCTAGTGAGAAACTAGAGAGTGAAAAGTGTTTAGAAACTGGGCAAGTGTGTCAGCCAGGTGGGGAGAGGAGCCCATTGTGCAAAGGCCTTTAGCTAACGGGAGCCCCAGTTCCTGCACTAAGGGTTGTTGCCGTGCGACTCCTGAGTGTTAGTACTGTTATGATATGGCAGGTTTGCCACAAAGGTTCTGTGCGTGTTTTTGGCAGTGTTTTGTGATGCATCACAATGTGCCTGGGTAGTAGAGGGAGTTTGTATGATAAGATACAGAATAGAAGCAAAGGAAGCAAACATGCATGACATTTACTGTGGCATAAAGGTGCACACACTCTCCCCAGCCCTGAGTGCTTATCAAGGCAGAAATTACTAATCAGCTGGGCAAAGGTTAAGAGTCAGATCGGGTAGAGATTAAAGTCACAACCATTCAGACTTAAGGGTCACATTTTTGGGACTAGGTTATACTTGTGTTTACTTATAAGTTATAAATATAACTTCTGATTCTAGGAATTTGTAAAATGGAAATTTAGGAGGCTGTTTTTCATGCAAGTAGGGGGTTTTATAGGGTAACAAAATGGGTGTTTTCTCAATGTTTTTCATGGTGCAAAATAAAATGTTTGTGCTTTTTTTAGGTGGATTCCATTTATAAGGTGTAAATCAATTTTTCATAGCTTTGATTCGCAAATGGCGCTAACAGCCGTTAACGTGATTTGCAAATGCAAATTAGTAATAGGGTGTGGAGTCTGTTTCAGAGAGAGAGGAGAGAGAGAGAGAGAGAGAAGAGAGAAGGAGAGGAGAGAGAGAGAGAGAACCTTACTATAGGTGCCTATGCCCTAGACAGGTATTTGAATCCCTATTGGAGGGCCACCTACTAACTCGGGTGGGGATAGGTAAGAGCGTCGGGGGTTGGGGGCCACTTTCGCATTCCACATTAGACGTATGGAAAGAACAGTGGGTTCCTATTGAAGATTTGCTGGCCGTCGGAGTGAGGACGCTCACTCCAAGAAGAGGTTTGGGCAATGTTTCACTCATTGCCCATCTACTGACAACTATCGTGTGCTGCGATGATGATTCTTCGGATACCGACAATATCGTGTGCTGCGATGTTTCTTCGGGTGTTTCCTCGCGCACCGGGAAAACATCGCGAATGTTTTCGCAAACGGCGAAAACATCACCACACGCGATGTTTCCCCGCTGCACGAAAGAAGCCTCATTTGCATTGGAAACGCCCCCTAATGCGTTACCAATGCGATATTGGAAAATGAGGCCCAGTGCATACAAATCTAGCTCATGCATATTCATTGTGGATATCCTGAAAACCTGGCTTGTTTGTGGCTCTTGAGGACTGGAGTTGGCCATCCCTGGGCTAGTGTAAGGGCGGTAGGGTGTGTGTACGTAGCTGGAGGGAGTGGCAGTTGGAGGAGGTGGGAAGGTATGTGTGGCTGGAGGGGCTGGCAAGGTCTGTATATATGTGTGGGATTTCAGAAAAATTCCAAAAATACACAGGCAAATGTGAAGATACAATGAACATTCTCCCAGGTTAAAGCACCATTAAGCTTTAACCCGTACGCCCTATGGCATCACTTCATATTTATTTCCTGCCTTAATCTTCTTCTTCCAGCTTGTTGCAAGCTTCCAGTTCTCTTCCCTGTTGATTGTAACTTTGACTCATTCCTACCTACTGTTTATCTTTCGTTTACTTGAATAGTTACCCCAGTTTTTATTCTTGTTAATTGTAAACCGATCCGATATGGTTATTTACTATGAAGGTCAGTATATAAAACTGTTAATAAATAAAATAAAAAACATTCAAAATAACAAAAAAACTTCACATATAAATATATTTCTTTTTTCAATGTCCAATGTTCCTTCGTGCAAAACATTGGACATTGAAAAAAGAAATACAACTACAAGCTAAGTATTTTGGCAGTTTTCATGATGCGATTCGCACGACATAAGAATATTAGAATACATATAACAATTTATTAAAAATGAATTTTATTGTCAGAGTTTGCACTATATATAAAAATAGGATAGAGGTGGTCAGTTCATGATTATACAAAAGCATCCTGTGAGGCAACCAGGATGGTGAACCTCTTTAAATATATGAAACTACCACCTTTTTTCCAAAATTTTTTTTTTTGCTTTTTTGAGCATTATAAAAAATTGTTTTTCACAATAGGGGTGTATATGGCAACAATATTCAAGGAATAGATCGGATATACTGGGGAGTTATGAATGTGAGATTGGTTTTCAACTCAGTACAGTGATCTTGATTAAAGTGGATAGTGGTTAGTGGGAGCAGCAGACACCCCTTCATGATCTGTCTCTGGAAATAGAGATAAGTATGCATTGCCCCCTGAGACATCATGATTGGGTAGTAATGAGGCAGTTGGTATGAATCCTGAAAACCTCTTCAAGGATGCCACAGAGGATCTGAGTTCCAGAGGTGCCATTCTGCAATTTCTGTAGTATAGCAGGTGCAAGACAGACTGAAACCTCTCATTCAAAAAAAAATACATACATTCATGCTTGCTACGCTTGATTCATGGGTGAAAAGAAGTCTCGCCCTCCAGTCCCTAGCATCTTACAATTCATGAAGGAGATGCTGACAGCTAAGCAGGGCTATCGCGTCCATTAGGTGATCTTAGGTAGTCGCCTATAAGTGGCCGACAAGTATGGGTGCCAAGGAGCAGCCCTGTGGTGCCGCGAGTGGAGCCTATCCCTCTCACGGCAAACAGCAATAGAGATTTGTCGGGCCACGAGGTGCGCCCAACCTGCTCACCGCCCTGAGAAGTGCACAATCAGTGGTGTGAATGAGGTAGGAGGTTGGGGTGAGAGCATGGTGTGTGGCGTGACCACGGGAGGAGGGGCGGCAGGATGGGGGGGGGGGGTAGCACAAGGCAGAAGGATCGCCAAGGACACCTAATACCCTTGGCACCAGTCCTGTCAGCTAAGGTATCTGAACATTGAGTACCAGAGGCAGAGGCACAATGGGGGATGTAGCCCAGGAAAGGGTGGCCACCTCAGAGTGTAATGCAGGCAGCAGCATAAGCACTCTGTCAGCTACTACTTCCTGCTTCTCACCTCAATACATCAAAGCCCATGTTGCCTGTAAAGAACCATCTCTTCTGACACAGACCATAGTGCTTTAGCATTGGGAGCGCTATTACATCTAATCTGTTAGCTACTTCTAAGTGAGTTCCTATTTTGTTTTGCATATTTCATATTGCATAAGGTCATAAACCTGTTTTTTTCTATTGAGGCAAAGTTGGGCCAAGGCAGCTATGCAGGTGTATGCCAGCTTATATATTGAAACGTTAACTTGTCCCCATTCAAACTAGATATGTATTCCAAAGAAACCTTTCGTTGCCTTTGAGATCTGGGCATAACTTTTCGATTTCCTGATAAATGCAAGGTCAAACAGAAGATGGACTGCAATTTAGTTTATCTTTTAACTGATATCAGTCTGATATTTTTGTATCACTGAGTTTTGGCTGCTTGATTCTGACCGAGTTCTTTTTATCTGTGTTTTGTTCCAAGAACTATTCCATCTTAGACAAAATCAACCAGTCCCATGAAGTTAGTTTAGTGATCCTAATTAAAGAGCCTCTTGTTATATGCAAGGTTGACCTTGCTATTGATGGAATTTCTGAAGTTCTATTTGTTTGTAATAGAGATTTGGAGATTTGTCTTTTTATTGACCTCCTGGAATCCTTTCCTCTCATTATTCTCCTGT
This sequence comes from Rhinatrema bivittatum, assembly GCF_901001135.1. NCBI lineage: Eukaryota > Metazoa > Chordata > Amphibia > Gymnophiona > Rhinatrematidae > Rhinatrema > Rhinatrema bivittatum. The sequence goes on along the minus strand of NC_042615.1, from coordinate 619,712,692 downwards.
CATTGAAGTCATTGAATGTTTAATGGAAATCAGATCTGAGCTTAATAATATTGTTCTTGGTGACTTTAATCTGCATATAGATGAATCCCCTCTGCCAACTGCCCATTCTGACTTTCTAATAGCTATGTCAGCACTAGGGTTGGATCAATATATATTTGGAGCACATTCTCGACCTCATTTTCTTAAATTAAAATTTCACCTCAGTTGCCTCTCCAAAAGTTCAGATTTTGGAGGTTCGTTGGAGTGATGATAGACTGGTTGTTAGAGTCAGGTGTTGCTCCCTATTTTAAGATCATAACTTTCATAATCAACTTCTCTTTAAGTGAGGTCACATAGATGATGGTTGTCTTCAAGAGAATTGGCTTCCTTCTTTGGCCAGTTTTGATGATTTAAATTTTTCAGAAGCTATTGAGTTATGGGATAAGTCATTATCTGACATAGTCAATAAAATTGCTCCATTGCATGCAGCTAAAGTTAGAAGATCTAATAGAGTCCCTTGGTTCCATCCTGAAATATGTTCCTTCAAAGCTCAAGTTCACCAGTTTGAATATCGCTGGTGGAAACATCATATCAATGAGGCCTTGGCTCACTATAATATTGCTCTTATTCATTATAAACAGAAAGTGAATGAGGCCAAAAATGTCTGTATTTATGAGAGTCTAGGTAGCTGGTAACAGATCCCACAAACCTTTTTTTTGTGTATTCTCCAGTTTTACTAATGTAAGGAGCCCAGTAGAAGTGAACCAAGTTGTTAGGGAGGAACAGAGAGTCTAGTGAATAGAGGCTGTGATCTGAGCTCTCCCCATGTGGGAGAAAGAGATGGTGTGTGCCTGAGCTTTTATAAACTCCTGCCACCATCTTAGGGCATGGATTCTTAGTTTTATTTTCCTGCATTGTCCTGTTGAGGGACAGTCCTGCTTGTGTAGTCCCTCTTTTTATTTGTTTTACGGGAAAGAGATTTGAGGGTCTTCTTCACAGAGGTTTGGGTGAAGATAATTGGAGCAGAATGTCTTGGCCCTATTTTCTGGTCTGGAGTTTTTGGAGACCTTTTGTTTATGGAGAAGTTAGTTTTTTCCACTCTTCCTTTCTCTCATTTAGTTCCTCCCTTTTTCATAAGAATTTTGTTTGTGTTTTTATTCACTGAAAATCCTAGGGCCCCAGAGGCTCAGAATTATTTTTGTATTCTGGAGGAAAGAAGTCTTTCACCAAGAAAGAACCTGAGGAGTATTTGTATTTTCTATTTATTAAAATGTATTGATCGTTTAACACAAAAAAGGCCTAAGTGATTCACAATAAAACAAGGCATAAAATTATTAATAAAACATAAACACAAAACATAAAATAAAAGGTCCACACCACCATCAGCACAAATTAACTATAGGCCTGCTGCAGCAGGAAGTTCTTCAGTCGGAGTCTGAATTTTTTTAAACACTGTCCTGAAGACGGAGATCATGTGGCAATGAGTTCCATAAAGTAGGGGCCTGCTAGCAAGAATGAAGTTTCTCTGGTTGTAGTCAGGCGAGCATGGCGAACAGATGGAATATCTAATATCCACGTTGAGAGGATCTTTAAATCCCGGCTTGGTTTATAGATCCTTAAGAAGGCATTGGATCCAAGAGGGAGAGTCAGAGTCATCAATTTGAAGTGGTCATGGCAAATTTATACCAAATATGTTCATGTATAGGTAACCATTTCAATTTTTTCCAAGATTTGGTGTAATATGATCAAAACATTTCACATTAGATATGAGTCTAGCAGCAGAATTTAAAAGCAGTTGTAACAGATTTAAAAGAATCTTGGCTAAACCTGTAATAGCTGTAGCTTGTTTCATCAAGACAGGAATGGATTTCTGTTCATTGCCAGAGAGAAGGTGTGACGAGACAGATCTCACAAGAGCCATATTGTGAAAGAGAGGGTAGTAAGATCAGTACTATACCTGGAGCTGACTGAAAAGAAAGAGGAATATTGAAGACTACTGGAGAGGTATGAGATATTTGGGACTATAATCTGCCCATTTTACAGTGGGAAGACTAATATAAGTTTGCGGAAATTGGGAGAAGTTTATACTTTCTTAGTCAAATTAACTGGAAAAGAAAGAAGTTAACTATCAAGGAATTGGCTATTATAAACTCTGAAATATACTAGAAGAGTAGGGTAACAAATTTATTGCATCTTCAATGAGGTACATCAATTTAATTTAACATCTCAAAGAGCTGTAAACAATTTCATCATTTTGATTAACAATCAAAAGATTTGGAAACCATTCAGCTTCCAGCATATTTATTGCCATCATAGACTTTAGAGATTATCAGTGGCTGTTATGCCAAGGGATCTGTGGACTGTGATACTGTGATACATGCAAAAGGGTCTTGAAGCTATGCTCCCTCCACAGGGAACCCTGGACTTCTCAGAAGTAGAAGCTGTCCTGGAGAAACTGGATGGTCAAATTCTTGATTGTGGGCCTTTGGGTCCAACATCCAGGTTTGATCCCATCCAAGGGTTACACTGGTAGTTTCACCTACTGTAACTCCAGCACTCAGGAATCCTTCATTATCTCTACATGGAGGTCAATATTCAAAACTAATCCTTTAATTGGATAACCTGGAATTAGATGGATAATTTGTGAGTTAGATGGATAAACGTGAGTTATCCATCTAAATGGCTCTCTGAATATTGATCTCAACATGTTTTTGCTATTTTTTATTCAGAAAAAAGTTGCTGACATTGGTAAGAGTTTAATCTTGCCTTGCTGACTGTTCCACTTTACAGTTTTGATTCATGTGATGAGTTTAAAACAGGTTTCCAGGAAAGAGCTTTTTGATTATTTCAAACCTATGAACCCTGTGAACTGCACATTGAATCCATGCAACACTAATTTATTGAAATTTTTGGCTGCAGACCTTTTAGCCCATTGGTTTTTATGATTTGTGCCTCTTATATGAGGTTTTTCTACCAAATTGCTAAATTGTCCTGTTTTTAAGAAAACTCAACTTGAATCATTCTATTTCATCTCTCCTCTTTTGTGGCTAAGTTATAGAAAGATCAGTGTTTAAACAACTGCATACCTTTTTAGAGAAATTTAACATCTTAGATACTTTTCAATTTAGTTTTGCCCTAAATATCTCTAATTCTTTCAAGACTTAATTTTCTTCATCTTGGCTTTGACAGCAAATACTGAATTAATTTTGGTCCTATTAAGTGTTATGGTTAAGCAGTGTTTGGTGGGTTCTTGGTTACTGTGGCAGATGACCAAGCCGACGGGGAGGAACCCCATGAGGCGTCACAGTACTGGGCTAAACGCAAGGACGCACAAACACAGAGTTAGTTCTTTTAACAGCTTGAAGTATACCACCAGAGTCTGATATAGCAGTTTCAGGCTCCTCAGCAGAGGGGACCCTTCTCACCCCGTTGGTATAGGGGGATTCTGTGCAGGTTTCTCAGCAAGGCAGTACTGTGGATGAGATAAACTGAGAGTTAGATTACTCACTAGATGGTTGCTGTAGGTATGAGATTTCACCAGGTTGAAGAAGATGGAACAGGCATCGAGGCAGGGAGAGCAGCCCCGAGGAGCGAGTACCTGATCCCTGTAAGGCACCTGTAATAAAGCAGAGGGCCCCGAGGAGCTGGTACCCAGGTTAGCAATACCCTGAAGGCAGAGAGAGAGCTTCCAGTGGCCAGCACAGAAAGTGGCAGAGTAGATTAGACCGGCCGAGACCAATCCCCCTTTTGCCTAACTCAACGAGGTAGTAACAGTACAGGGCTATATACCTGGATGGCATGATGTCAGTAGAGGGGAACACCCCTGAGGTTCGCGCCAATGCTGGAATAAAGACGTGGGTGGTGTGCGCGCGCGCACCCTAGTAGGCCTTTGGGAGGAGCATGGTGGGAGGCAGCACCATAGCCATTCCGGGGACGCTCGGAGAGGTTGGCTCGTAGATGCAGTGGCACCCATTTTCCCAAGGGAAGCGGATGAGCCGGGGAACAAGATGAGGCAAACGGGGTGAAGCCGTCTAGCACCGACAGACTCAACAGTATCCCCCTTCAAAGGGCATCCTCTGGACTGCCTACCTGGTCTTGGTTTCTGAGGATGCATTCTGTGGAATTATTGTAACATCTCTTTATCCAATATATTAGCCAAAGGTATCCAAGAGTTATCTTCAGGTCTATAACCTTCCCATGACAGGAGGTATTCCCATACTCTGCCTGTTTTTCTTATGTCAAGGACAACATCTACCTTGTACTCGATGTTTTCTTCTGCATCTATTGTTGTAGGTTCTGGTGTCTTGTTAGAGAACTCACTAAGGATCAATGGCTTCAATAGTGAGACTTGGAACACATTATGAATCTTCAATGTTAGGTGGTAGCTTCAGACTATAGGTGAGATTGCCTAATCATTGCAGAAAGGAAAAAGGTCCAACGAAGAGTGGAGCGAAGTGAACTAAAGGTATTTTAAGTCTTAAGTGCTTAGTGGATAGCCAGACTTTGTTACCAGTCTGGAAATCTGGAGCCTTGCAGTGGTGACCATCGTATCCTTTCTTAGCTCGAAGTCCTGCTTTGAGAAGCATCTCTGTGGTCTGAGTCCAGAGTTGTTGAATATCTTTGGCAGTAGATTGAGCTGCCGGGGACGACACTGACAGCGGAAGTGGCAGTGGTGGCAATGGTAGTCATCCGTAAACCATTTCGAATGGTGTTGATCCAGTGGATGTTGCTGGATGAGAGTTGATGGCGAATTCAGCCTAGGGCAACAGTTCTGCCCAATCATTCTGGCGAGTGTTCACATAGGCACGAATGAACTGCTTGAATGTCCTATTCATCCTCTCTGTTTGCCCGTTAGATTGAGGATGGTATGCTGAGGTGAAGTCGAGAGAAATGTCAAACGTCTTGTACAAAGCCTTCCAGAATTTAGCTGTGAATTGGACTCTGTAATCGGAGACTATGTGCTTAGGCATGCCGTGTAGGCGGAAGATGTAAGTGATGAAGAGCTTAGCAAGCTCCATAGCTGTGGGTAAACCAGGGAGAGCCACGAAGTGAGCCATCTTTGAGACCCGATCTACAGTTACTCAAATCGTGTTGTTTCCTCCTGAGAGTGGTAAGTCCACCACAAGTCTGTAGCAATGTGTTGTCCATGGCTCATCTGGTACTGGTAAGGGTTGGAGTAGACCCCAAGGATGACCGGGTGGCGTCTTCTGTCTGGCACAATTTGTGTAGGAAGCAACATAGGAGAATGTGTCTTCCTTCATGGTGGGCCACCAGTAAAACTTTTGCAGTTTAGACATTCTGCGTTGACCAGGGTGTCCAGCCAGTTTGGAGTCTGAGCCCATGCTAACAGCTTTTTTTCTGAGATTCTTGGGTCAGGTCCAGGCCTGGAGCTCAGTCCTTGGCGCTCCCACAAAGCAGTCCTCTTCTTTGTTCGTAAACTGACGCCAGTTGCTGTGGTCGCACTGGAGTTAACTAATTCTGGCACATTCACCCCAGAAGATAGCACCATTTCGATGTACAGCAATGCCATACAGCAGCATGCATCAAAATAGTGCTGTCTGCTGGGGTTTACGAAGATAGAAGACAGAAGAGGACCACTTTGTAGGAACTCTGAGGCCTGGGCCTGACCCTAGGCTGAGGTCTTGGTAATGGGACCCTGCCTCTAGGCCAGGCCCCAGGCATTGGGACGCAGCAATGTTGTGCCTGGGTCCGGGCCAAGGCTATGGCATTGGGAGCCAGCGTCCAAGCTGGGCCATGGCATTGGGGCTCTAGGCTTCAGGTTGGGCCGTGGAGGCTGAGACCCAGGGTTTGGGACCCAGCTTCCAGGTTGTGCCCTGGCATCAGGCCTGAGTTTGAGCCAAGGCCCCGGCATCAGGTCCTAGCCTCCGGGCTGGGTTGAAGTGGTGAAGGAAACACCTTAGGAAAAAGTTCAATCAGCGGTGAGCAATCTTTTTGTAGTATTCCTGGGGGACAGTAGATCAGACCTATGTTTATTTCAGGGGATTTTAGAATTTCAGTCACTTATTGTGGGTTAATTTCTATCTTGTAAGGTACTAGTTTGAGCTTTTTTTTTTTTTTTTTACTAATTATTAATAATCCACCGCCTTTCCGTTTTGGTCTTAGAAAGTGATATATTTCATAGTTATCATTTAATATTTGATTTAATAGCACATTATCTTTTTCTTTCATCCAGGTTTCAGTTATGCAACAAATGGAGGGATTTAAGTCCTCTAGCAGATCTTGATTAACAGGATTTTGTTTTATAGAGTTTGAGCATTCAATAGGAGAAGAGTAAACCTGAAGCAGACTGAGAGTGTGGAGGTGTTGTAACTTATTGTGGGGTAGATCAGCTTTGTGTTCCCTTTTAGCTTCTTTTTTAGTATTTTCCTTCTTAGCTCTTCATATCTACCTTGCCAATTATGGTTTCAATATTGTGTAGTTGATCCATTATTGTTGTGGATAAGGAACTAGTAAATGGGCTTGCACTTCACGTGCGCATAAAGGGGTGCACAATGTGCGTGCCAAGGGCTGCCGCTCATCGGTAAGCTCCAGTATCATCAGTGGGTGGGCGGTAGGCGGGCTGTAGGCAGGGACGCCCTCACGGCACCAGCATCTCGCTGTGTGTGCCTCGGCGTCCAGTGGAGGCGACAGTCCCTCTGCTTTCTGGACTCACTTGGCCTGGTGGTGCTCCCTGCGGCATTGACACCACTCGTTGGTAGGCCCCGGTGTCCTCGGTGGGCAGGCAGTGGGCGGCACTGGTGTGTCTCGCTGTGTGTGCCTGGGGGTGGAGGGGGGCTCACCTACAATGATTAGCGTGTAGTAACATGAAAAACAAATGTTTTTTTCTTTTGTTTCATTTTGAAAATGAAACAAAACAAAATAAAATAACTTTTGTTTTTGTTTCTGTGATGCTTTACAATGAAAGCAGCACAATTCCCTACCAGAAGTTTTGTTATAAAAGTTATTAGTTAGGAGATCCTAACTGAGTTTATTGAATGAGTAAATGGAGACTACAGGCTCCACAAAAGTGCGCTGTATGTGAAAGAGCTTTGTTACAATGAAGATTTTATTTGGGACACATACTCTACATATGGAGAGTATCTGTGTGAGATACAGCAAGCACAACCAAAGGACCTAGAGGTTAAGCTTTGTCGTTCCCCCCCCTCCGCTCGGGAATGAACCATGGCCAGTGCCCCCTTCACAGTTATAATATGGTGGGGGTGGGGAAGGGAGGGCTTGCATTGATTCCCATTAAATTGTTTTGTGGGGTATTGCATTTTACTATTTTATTTTCTGCTCTTAGTTTGGCTGTTATTGTTTTCCACAAATGCGTTTGCATCAGTCTGCTGTTTAATGAGCTTGGTAAGATTGATTGCTTGGCCATGTCAGCCTTACTGAAACATTGCACTGCATATGCTCAGGAAGCTGACTACATTGATAAAGTGCTAGAAAGAGGACATTTCATTCTTTTTTTTTTTTTTGGAAGTTTGATATTTAAAAATAATAAGTCAATTGCACAGCTTCACTGAAATTCATAATATTATCTGCTACTATAGTTTTTCTTCTTGTTTTTCTTTGGTTAACTAGAATAAATTATTATCTGAGGCTTTTTAACTTATTTGGCCCACTTTACTCATCCTCAGTAAGGTCAAAGTCAATATATACTTGCTTTTTGTAAAGATACTTCTCATTTCAACAATTGTTACTTATTCATTAGGAATTTGGACTTTTTTTTGGGCTAGATTATAGCCCATAGTAATGTGTTTTCTTTTGTAGACTGAAACTCAGCCAGTTTAGAACCGGTTTAGAAGCCAGTTTAGAAGCCAGTTTTAGAATTGGTTATTTACACTTTTGGATAATAGAAGGACCAGGGGGCATTCCATGAAGTTAGTAAGTAGCACATTTAAGACTAATCAGAGAAAATTATTTTTCACTCAACGCAAAATTAAGCTTTGGAATTTGTTGCCAGAGGATGTGGTTAGTGCAGTTAGTATAGCTGGGTTCAAAAAAGGTTTGGATAATTTCTTGGAGGAGAAGTCCATTAACGGGTATTAATCAAGTTGACTTAGGGAATAGCCACTGCTATTACTGGCATCAGTAGCATGGGATCTTCTTGGTGTTTGGGTAATTGCCAGGTTCTTGTGGCCTGGTTTGGCCTCTGTTGGAAACAGGATGCTGGGCTTGATGGACCCTTGCTCTGACATAGCATGGCAATTTCTTATGCTCTTATGTACTAAACCATTGTCATCCTCGACAGGAAAATGTGTGTGCTTGTGGCTGGAATTGCCATGAAGGTCAGCTTATGGTTTCAGAAATAGAGGGATGATCATTCAGTTACCATTGAATTCATAGAAATAAATTTGAGCATTAATTTGAGTTAGATCATAGTATTCCAGAAAATACTGTCTGGCACAGAACATCAGCCAGATGTTTTTAGATTTAAAATAAATTCTGACTTCATGGAATTCTTGAAGCTCTTTGTCTTTAAGGCTCTGTGAAGCCCACACTAGTAATTACATTTTTCTAAAAGGCAATTTATGTCCATCAAACTCATAAAACAGAAAATCATCACAAAACATTCTACAAAAATGATTTAAAGGTAAAATCATCACATGAATGAGTGAAACATAGAACATATTTTGCACACTTCAACTTATCAATAACTATCTTGGTCTGATTTTTCTGCTCTAGTTGTGAGTTATATTACTATGTATTACTGAGAAACATAAGAGGCATCTATGGAGTACATTGTGTTCTTCAAAATACCTCCTTTTTTTTAAAGATAATGAGCAAAAGAAATACATTTATCATCTAATTTCTATGAGGTTCAGCCTTCACATTAATAGCAATAGATATTATGTAGCCCTAATTAGTAAAGAATAAAATGGTGGACAATGTCTACACCTTTTTTTTTTTTAGGCCGGTGCTTTCTCCTTTCTCCTGGTGCCATGAGTCTTCGTTTGCAATCACCTGGGGAACTTTCCCCCTATTTTAGTAGATCACTTCCCCCCATCGTCACTGTGCTCAGAGTCTGGTAATTGCAGCAGCATTTCTGAGACTGGGAGCCGTGCCCCGGGGCTCCTTCCGGAGCGATGTATCACAGGTTCCAAATCAAGGAAGCTATGGGTCAATGTACATTTTGGAGAAATGTATTCATTATTATTCTTGAATACATTCCTTCACGTTCTGCATCTGAAATAAATACTGTTAGTTTTAAACATCTTCAATTTTAATCAAAGTATTTGAAAAAAAACAACCCCAAAACATTCATCATGCACCTTAGTACCTTATAACTATTTTAACACAGCTTATTTTCTTAAGTGACTGTGTTTATGTTTTAACAAGTGCAATTGAAAAATCAAATGAGGTTGTTACTACTACAACTCTGCAGAACATTGTGATTTATTAATTAGTATTATTAAAAGTATGTGGTTTGTAATGTGGTAAGCATTTCCTTGATACTTTGTAGGGCAGAAGGCAATGCTGGTGCCATAAAATGGAATCATTTGGATAGCATAATAGAATTGCAGTAATCAAGTCATGGCATACTGTTAAATACTTTATAACTCTCAATTTTCATGAAAAATATGAAAGATATAGGGCGGGGTTATTTAGCTAGGCTGGTGAATATAAACAGTCACTATTCAAAGGTAGAGCAGATGCTACATAAAGCATTTTGGGCCTGTCCTGCTGTAAGCAGTGGAATACTTCTAAGCAGATGCTACAGGAAGACCAGCTTTAAAACCTTTTTGTGATACTAGATTTGTGCGCATAAGTGGATGCGCAGAGATTTATCTTAGTATTTTATAAACTACACGGTGAGTTACTGCACAGTTTATAAAATATAGCATAGTTCTGCTCTGAGAGTATGCATGTATGCGCAAATATCTGCAATATAATGAAAGCACTTATTTGGGACCTAAGATGGCTGACGCTCTTTAGATAGTGGAAGCAGGAGCTCCCCGTTTTTCTTGGTCATTATTATATATTATTTTCTGGAGTTCCTTTTTCTGTGAAATTAGAATAAGAAAATACAAAGGGTTTGCCAAAAGCTCCCTGAGGCTGCAAATCTGCCAGATATTGCTTCTGGAACACACATTTTCTACGCCTTCAGTAAGTCAGGCTTGGCAGGTAGTGGGGTGACGAGTCCATCGGCGGCAGATGTGTCACTTAGCCCCGATGATTGCTCAATGCCATAGCCTCCTGAAGGTTTCTTCTTGGGAGGAGAAAATTTCCCATAGCTCCTATGCTTTCTGGTGCCTCGACTTTGTCATCATACAACGTCTCTCAGCTGGCCCCAACAGGGGTGAGAGTTAAGTCTGCAGCACTTCAGGGCGTCTTACTCTCCCAAAAACATGATAGAATTCCTTGGTTCTTTTGGAACTGAATCTGTGGAGTGAGGAGTCCATTCTCAAGCCAGGCCTAATTTTCAGGATATCCAGAATGAATATGCATAAGATAGATTTGCATGCAAGACCTCCATTGTATGCGAACCTGTCTCATACATATTCATTGTGGATTATCCTGGAGGACTAGAGTTGGCCACCCTGCCAGAGTTTAAGCTTATCTGAGTTGTCAGGTCATCCTAGCACTGGAAAAATGAAGTCCTGCTTCTTTTTTTCTGTTATTCAAAATTGTTTATGAAGAATTTCAAGCAATACAATCAACACAGAAAATACATCAACTAATCAATAGGAAGATACCCACCCCAGACAAGACAGATGATACAATAAATACTAATAACAATCAGGACAATGAAAATTGCAGCACAGGATCCCCCATCTTTTTACAACTCACAGCTGCACCATTCATGACAGCTAAAGCAAGCTCATTCTTAGAATAGTTACACACAGTATTCCACCAATGATTATTACCTAAAGCTGTGTTATCTTTCCAGTGAAGCTGTGCTTCTTTGAATTCACAGGTATGCTTGACCATGTAAGTATGATGTGTTACCCTTTGTAACAGGTCTTTTTCAATTACAGTAATGGTACAGATGAGGCATGCATACACGTGTGTTTGTAAAGACTGCAGCATGTATGATGCTTTATTCCTTTACATGTCATTAATGATAATTATTTCCCTGTGAAAAGTATTTTTCCATGTGTGAGATTATTGGGGGGGGGTTTTCTCATTGAATCTTATGGATCCAGTGCAAATAAACTTTCCAGAGAATGTGCAAATGAGGCAGTTTGGATATAAAAGAATAGTCAGTCATTTTTGGCCTCTTATTCTTAGGCCCACGTATGCTCAGTTAGATTTCCCTGCCTTTTTCTATAAGGGGCTTACCATCAGTAGAGGAACTTTTCATGTTCATAAAAAAGACAAAGAGGCTTATTCATAGGGAAATGAGGCAATCATGTCGATCTGGCTGTGTATTGTGCAGCCAGGCAAGAAGAAGTAAACATGGGGAATATAAAGGAAATATTGTCTTAGTATCACTGCAGGCCGTCGGGTATGTATGTGGAAAACAACAGGCTACTATTTCCTAGAAATCAATCAGGCCTGTGAAAACAAGTTGTTGATGGACAAATAGCATCCAGCCGTGCCATGGAGACCTAGATGACCAGATGTTTGGGCAGTAGCTTTGGCAATATTTCTTGCCTGCGACAGGATGCACCCATTTAATTCCTTCCAAATTCTGGAGACACAAAAACAATGTCCACATGATCCTTGTCCAACCAGCACAAAATCAGGATCCTTTGGTATTATCAAACTCGAATGATCTATCATGTCTCTGCTGTTCTTGCCTTCGGTAAAACCAAACTGAGGTAAATTCTGAAAAATCTTATAAAATGATAGCACATGACAATATATTTTGAAATTGTTATTGATATCACATGCCCTCAAAGAACACTGTAAAAACACGTTAAACCAATTTCTTGTTCAGACTGTTGATAATTAAGAAGTAAATCCTGGTTTGCAAAACATGCTTGTTTATAAGCAGATCTAATACAAGAATGAGGATAACCTCATTCTAAAAACCTGATAGTCAAATCTATAGAAAGAGATTTAAAATCATTTAAATCTGAACATTTTCACCATAAGCATAAAAATTGACTGATAGGTAATCTGAATTTTAGAAGCCAAGGGTGAAAACTATCAAACAATAAAAAATAGTTTCTATCAGAAGGTTTTCTTTAAAGACTAGTCTGGATCCCCATGTCATGCTTAAAAATGATAATGTCAATGCATGCAGTGAGAAAGTTTCTTTTTAAAACCTTTGAAAACTGAGTAGCGGTAAGAATTTTATTGTTCTCCTACCTAACATGATAGGGGCATCAACTGCATACAAGTGCACTGATATTGCTCAGTGAAACGGAAATAGTACACTGCAACAGCACAACAACTTCCTGAATGTGCAGGTTTGGCTTGCCATCAGGCTTATTCAGAATATAGTGGCCAAGTGTCCAGGGTCTTGTCATGATTCCTACACTCTGCATCACTCTTTCCTCTTCCTGCTCTTTAAGGGCAGCCTCTGTAGGGATGGATGCATGGTGGGTGAGTACATTTTTATTCCTACATTGCTTTTATGAACCCATGCATTTTGCTACATAGGCCACAGAGCCCTCATGCTTCCACATATCTAGAACACCTCAAAAATCCCTAGGATATCTGCAGTCTAATTCAGCTGTGTGATGTCGGCTTTTCTTAAGATTTTGCAGAAATGCATGTCAAGCCTGGCTACTATTTCCTGTAGGAAAGCCAAGAATCCCAATGAAGTAACGCATTTATTTGCTCAGTCATAAAATCACACACATTTGGACTGTTAAAAGTTCGTTCAAATGTTTGAATAAACTTGGATGCTGCTTTACAATATGTTCTAGAAAGTAGCTAAGATTGTCTTTGCTGTATGCTTCACAACATTGCAGTCAGTAATTGCATTGCTGCTGAAATTAATCCTGTCCCAGAGGAGGATCTTCAATGCCCCTCTGCTGGACAAGAGGAAACTATCACGATCAGGAGTTAGCTCAGAAGTCTCCTGATAGTGTGTTACCTACCTACCTCTATAGAATCCTGTATACGGGAAGGGATAGGTTCACACTATAACTGAAACCCATGTTCTCTGTAAAAACACAGTCCCTCATATAATACTGGGAGGCAAGGTTCTATTTGTGGGCTTGAAGATCTGGGGAAGGCCTCAGCTAGCCACACATGCATGAGAACCTAAACACATGACATATTAATACATAAAAATGTTTTATTGAAAGGCCAGAAAAGCTCACAGATATCATAGGTATGACCTCTGGATAGAATGGTATGCATCAATAGACCCCCTGTGGAAAGACCCCTCATGTCTGGATTCAGAGTGTAACTGGGCATTGTGTAGAAGGATTTAAGAGGCTGTCCTTGGTGCTTCAGAGGGAATCAGATGAACCGAGATGGACGGAAGCAGCATTAGAGGAAGCTTTTCTTAAGGGAAAAAGAGTATGAGATTCAACATGGAGAAGGTAGCAGCTGAATAGCTCCCTGGCAGGCCTGCCATGGGCTCTTAGGGAGGATCATGATACCCTAAAAGAAGTGACTCTTTGCCTTGGAAGACATCTCACCTCTCTACTGCCAGGATCATGAATAAAAGAGGATTCTCGATCTTTGCTGTAGCTTAAGCAGCCCGTACCTGATTGGACTCATGGCGTGAGTTAATACCTCAGTAATTGCGAAGGGGATTTACTCTGAGTGTTAAATGGGGATAGCAGCTACAGGACACTCTTACTCTGTGTGTGATGAGAAATACTAAAAGGGTAATGGCATCTTAGAATTCTCCTTGACACAGTGTACCCAAAATATGTTTCTGAGAGGAACAAAGAAGTGTAAATATGTAAATTTATAATATAATTTAAAGTGCTATTCTGGAAAGGGTATCTCTAAAAGAAATATTTCTGTGGAAAGTGCATCTGCCCAACTTTTAAAGAAGCCCATAGCCATGTGAAGATTCACTAACATATAAATGGTCTGCCAATGTGTGCCCTAACTGTTTTATTGTATGAATTTTTTCTTTTTTACTGTTTTCTGAGTTTGTGTGAGTTTTCCACAAGTTTTAATTGCAAATGAAATGGATGCAATTCCTGTCACTTTTGCCATGCATTATAGAAGAATATGAAAGGGAGCAAGATGAAACCCTTACTGGAGTCAAGTAAAGGCATTAAAGGAGACAGAAACTCAGGCCTATAGATGAGAGATTGACAATTGCAGCATAGGACTATGGACAAGATGGCTAGGGAGCTTAATTTTCAGTTTAAATTGATTTTCACCTATAAATTCTCAGATTTTTCCAATTTTGTGTGTCTTGAACAGCTGCAAAGGCAGCATTTCCAAACATCCGCGAAGCCAGTACAGGCAGAATAGCCTTCTGTATTTAAGTCCCTCCCCCTCTCCCAAGTAGTGAAAATATGCTACAGACCTTCTCACAATAGCAGCAATGATCTCCTACAAGAGCCAAGAGGAGTCTTATAGGCTCAGTTTTGAGGACCTCATCTCCATGTGCTTAGAAGAGCTTTATATACTTGGAGATTTAGACAGGCGCTGCCCCTCCAGGTGCCCTACATAGCCGACGTAGGCTGGTCACAGACCATCCTGTCCCATGGTGCACCCTACACAACCTGAGGAGGCTGGTCGCGGACCACACGGAGAGCGGAACAAGCGCAGGACTGAGGTTCAGGACAAAGAAGGAATCTGGGCAGTGCAAGAAGACAGATCCAACCAGAAGAGGGCTCCAGTCACCAAACTCAGATCCTGGATAGAATTGGATTTACTCCCAGGAAGGTCAACTGAAGACGAGAACCGGGGCGAGGCGAAGCTGAACCCGGAGCTTGAGGACTGACGGTACTTCAGGATTAGGACTCGGAACATCAGGGTTGGAACGTAGGACATTGGATATGAAAGGACACTGGTACCTCAGGACATCAGGACAGCTAGGTGTTGGGATATCTAAGACATCTGGACATCAGGGATCTCTAGAGAGGAGAACCTCAGGGACGTCTGGAACATGACAGACGAAGAAATCAGAAGACTGAGACATCTGGACATCCGAAGACAAGGGGACGTCAGGACAATCGGAGATAGGGAGACATCTGGACATGGAGACACGGAAACATCAGAACATCTGAAGACAAGAGGACGGGATCTATCGAGAGACCAGAACTTGGAACAAAGATGACAACGAAGGTTCAGGAACCATGGACAAAGACAAGGAAGACCAACGAGGAACAGAGTGCCTTGAAGAAGTGAAGAAGAATCACGGAGGACTCCTGGAATGAAGAGCTGGAACTGAAGATCCAGGAGAGGTCTGACTTCATGACCAACTCCTTGTGAAGGCGAAGACTGAGCGAAGGAAGGTCCTCTTTATAGAGCTGAAGAGGAAACGCCGAGGACGTCAGCAGCAGGAGGAGCCTAGGAAGACAGCCCACTGCTATCCTTTTAAGTGAAGAGAGGAGGCATGGCCCCGCACCTAAGGAAGAAGACAGGACCTTGGAGAGAGACGTCTGCTGCACAGGAAGAAACAGGCCCTGACAACGGTGGCTCCCTGCCACGAAGAAAGAAGATTGATGGCAGCTTCCTGCCGCAAGAAAAGGAGCTCCAGAGTGGCCTCCTGGCCGTGGAAGAGGATCTGGATGGTGGCAGCCTCCTGGCCGCGTAGTGAAGAGCTTCAGGGTGGCCTCCAGGCTGCTGAAGAGGGAGGCTTCGGCGGCGGCCTTGCCACAGGGAAACAGTGGTGTTCGGCAGCAGCCTCCTGGCCGCGAAGAGATGAAGGAGGTGGCACCCAGGCCACAGGGCAGGAGTGGAGTCGGGCGGCCTCCAGGCCATGAAGAGGAGCAGCTTCAGCGGCAGCCTCCTGGCTGTGAAGAGGAATAGCAGCGGTGTACAGGCCGCAAAGACGGCATTGATGGCGGCGGTTTGAGCAGTGTACAGGCCGCAAAGACGGCATTGATGGCGGCGGTTTGAGCAGTGAAGCTTCGTCGGTGGCTTCCTGGCCGCAAAGGTATGGCGGTCGTTGGCAGTGGCTGCAGCCTCCAGGCCGCAACGGAGGTGAGAAGCTGCTTGTGAGATTAGCTCACACTTTAAGATGTACATTTGTGCGTGCAACCCAGCGCGCACAAATGTACGCCCGATTTTATGACATGCACGTGCAGCCGCACGCGTGTTATAAAATCCAGGGTCGGCACGCGCAAGGAGGTGCATACTAGTGCACCTTGTATGCACCAACCCTAGGGGAGCTTTCCTTCCGTCCCCCACCTTCCCCTCCCTAACCCGCCCCCCAGCCCTACCTAACCCCCCCCAACCTTTGTTTTACAAGTTGCGCCTGCCTTTGTACCTTTGTGTGCGCCGACCAAGTGCCGGCACGCGATCCCCCGGCCTAGTGGCTGTACGGAGGCTTTTGGCTACGCCCCTCCCCATCCCCGCCCCACCCCTTTTTTCAAGCCCCAGGACATATGCATGTCCTGGGGCTTTGCGCGCATTGCCAGGCCTATGCAAAATAGGCTCAGCGTGCGTAACCCCCCTACGCTCGTAAATCCAGCTGTTGCATGTTGATGGCCCTATTAGGTATGCCCGTGCGATTCAGTAAGTAAAATGTGCAGCCAAGCCGAACATTTTACTTTCAAAAATTAGTGCCTACCCAAAGGTAGGCGCTAATTTCTTCGGGCACAGGCAAAGTGCACAGAAAAGCAGTAAAAACTGCTTTTCTGTGCACCCTCCAACTTAATATCATGGCAATATTAAGTCGGAGGTCCCGAAGGGTAAAAAAAGTAAAAAGAAAAAAGAAAAAAAAATTTGAAGTCGGCCGGCGGCTGTCGGGTCGGAAACCAGACGCTCAATTTTGCCGGCGTTCGGTTTCCGAGCCCATAGCTATCAGCGGGCTTGAGAACCGACGCCGGCAATCCAAACAATCTAACTTCAGTTAGTCAGCCTGAGTGACTCACTGCTCTCTTGATTAACAAATGTCGGTCCCTATTCAAACCCAATCACACTACCTCAACACCTTTCCAAGGTGAGTCATTGAGCTGAACTATTCAACTTTTTTACTTAGGTATACACTGCTCCTAGCTTATTTCTAGCTTCTGGCTACTTTTTGGGGTTTTTTTTTTTTTCAATACAAGCACTCAGTTAGTATTAAATACAAACACTCAGTTCTTTAAAAGTCTGGAGAACACTCAGTTCTCCAGACTTTTAAAAATAAACACACTACCTACTGCTACCTTATTGACTGACTATTTAAAAATACAAACAGTCTAACTTGTTTATTCACTGCCTTTCTGACTATTAAAGGCACAATCATACAAACACACAAACACACTAAATAATATTCCCAAATAGTTAACTTTGCCCCAATACTTTTAAAAAAGACAATGTCCCAAGCAAAAACTTACTGATTCCTTTCAGCCACCAGCAAGGTGATCCTCTCTTCTCAGTGTTCCCACTCACAATTCCTCACAATTCGGGTTTAGAAAACACCATAGGATAGAATCCTTACTTCTGGCATTATCTGATACCATCCTTAGAGGATTTGATAGTGTCCAATCGTATCTTTTGGTCCTTCTTGATTTGTCTGCAGCTTTTGATACAGTGAATCATAAGATTTGAATTAATAGTCTTAATGAAATTGACTTATCTGGTGTAACGTTAAAAAGGTTCACATCATACTTGAATAATTGTTTTTTCCAAGTAAACATCAATGATATGCTATCAGAAAAAACAAGCCTAGAGTCTGGAGTCCCACAAGGATTCTCCTTATTGGCAATGCTTTTAAACACATGTATGCTTCCCCTTTGCCATCTTTTAGCAGGTCTAGGTATTATACATTATATCAACACAGATGACATTCAACTATTAATTCCCATCAAGAACACAATTGAAGATACATAAAAAAAGGTAGCCAATTATTAAACAACTTCTAACACAGATAAAACTGGTCTTTAATGCTGGAAAAACAGAAATCATATTTGTAAATAGAAAAAATATTGACAATAACTCCCCTATTTTAAAAACAAATGACCCAAATACAAATATTAAGCTGACCACGATGCAAGAGACTTAGGTATTATTATTGACAGCGAGCTGAACTTGAAAAAGCAAGTGCTCCAACTTTTAATATTTTCAAAATTTGACTACTGTAATTCTTTATTATTTGGACTGCCTAATAATACACTATGACCACTACAAATACTTCAGAATGCACCTGCAAGAATATTAACATGGGCAAAAATGTTTGACCATATATCATTACATTGGTCACCCATAAAATATCAAATCAATTATAAAGTACTTTGCTTGTTACACAAAACAATATATGGAGAGCAAACAGAATGGTTAAACGCCGTAATTCATTTACATATGCCTCAAGGTAACCTTAGATCGACAAATAAAGGGTTATTAAAGTTCCGTCAATATGCACTGCACACTTGAGCGAGGTTAGAGCCAGGGCTATATTGATAGTGGGCCCTAAAATATGGAATTCACTACCAACTGAACTATGATTGCAAAGTAATTTAAAAACCTTTAAAAAAGAATTAAAGACATGGCTATTTCCAAAGCATATCAGGAAAAAGAGCAGGAATAAAATAACACTTTTGATAAGGAAAGTGTTAATACCAGTGAGGCTTTTATTTGAACAATTCTTATATTCTTGTTTTACTCCTATTTTTATTTTTTAACTAATTTTATAGTGGTTGAACTTATTTTAACTATTCTTTTAACCTACGGTATTTTTAATGAATTATTGTATTTGATTTTAGGTCTTTGATATTTATAATTTTATTTCACCTGTATTATGTGTTTTGTTTAATGTTTTATATTTTGTTAACCATTGTGATAGAATACTGAACAATAGTATATAAAACCAATAAATAAATAAATAAGTAAATAAATAAACAAACTTATCAACTACACCTAACTGCTTCCATGGGCATTCATAATGTTTTTCATGTATCTCTTCTCAAGTCACTAGTTCTCACGGACGACGTCGGCCCATATGACATAGTGAGGGCAAAGGTAGCGCCGGCGCCATTTTGAATATTGGCAATACGGCCTGCATGCAGGAGGTCGCTCCCGGACCCCCGCTGGACTTTTGGCAAGTCTTGTGGGGGTCAGGAGGCCCCCCCAAGCTGGCCAAAAGTCCCTGGGGGTCCAGCGGGGGTCCGGGAGCGATCTCCTGCACTCGTGATGTCGGGAGCCAGGAACCAAAATGGCGCCGGCGCTACCTTTGCCCTGTCATATGATAAGGGCAAAGGGCCACCGGTGCCATTTCTATTAACGCAGCCGTGGCCAGAGAGCGGGAGATCGCGCCGGGACCCCCCCCACTGGACCCCAGGTAATTTAAAACATTTTGGGGGGGTTCGGGAGGGTGGGGAATTTATTTTAAAGGGTCGGGGTGGGTTTTAGGGTTGTTTTGGTGTGCCGGTTTTCCCGCCCTCCCCCGATAAAATGATTTTTTAACCAAAAAAACTAAGACGATCAGATTCCCCCCCCCTCAGCCAAAATCGATCGTTAAGACGATCGATCACACGATTCACATCCCTATTAGACAGCATTTAGAAATCAGAAAGATCACAGTACCCAAGGAAGATGGCAACTGAAATTCCTTTGGTGGTGACACTAGTGGATGAATGTGAGGACTGTAGATAAGTTTCTGGATCAAGACTGCAAATCAAAGGCCATGCTTTTTAGAGACTGGGACCATGCATCTGACTTGTTCTTCTCGACCTGGGCACATCTGATCAAGATTCTGAATGTGCATGTAACCCCTTCTATGTGGATGGGCTGAATCCTAAAGGGCCCATAAAAAAGCCCTTTCCTCTCCTCTCAGTGGGAACACTGAGAGGAGAGGATCACCTTGCTGGTGGCTGAAAGGAATCAGTAAGTTTTTGCTTGGGACATTGTCTTTTTTAAAAGTATTGGGGCAAAGTTAACTATTTGGGAATATTATTTAGTGTGTTTGTGTGTTTGTGCCTTTAATAGTCAGAAAGGTAGTGAATAAACAAGTTAGACTGTATTTTTAAATAGTCAGTCAATAAGGTAGCAGTAGGTAGGCAGTGAAAAAACAAGTTAGACTGTTTGTATTTTTAGTCAGTCAATAAGATAGCAGTAGGTAGTGTGTTTATTTTTAAAAGTCTGCAGAACTGAGTGTTCTCCAGACTTTTAAAGAACTGAGTGTTTGTATTGAAAAAAACCCCACAAAAAAAAAAAACAACCCAAAAAGTAGCCAGAAGCTAGAAATAAGCTAGGAGCAGTGTATACCTAAGTAGAAAAGTTGAATTGTTCAACTCAGTTACTCACCTTGGAAAGGTGTTGAGGTAGTGTGATTGGGTTTGAATAGGGACCAACATTTGTTAATCAAGAGAGCAGTGAGTCACTCAGGCTGACTAACTGAAGTTAGACTGTTTGGATTTCCCAACCCTCCCACCCCTTGCCCACCCACCCCTAGCTCATCCCTTAATTTATAGGCAGGTGCCACTTTCACAAAAAAAAAAAAACATCAACAAAAACTTTATTGAGAATTCGATCAGACCCCGGTACGCCACTACCAGATATATAGTGAATTCACTAATACATTTAAAGGACGTTAGACATATTCCTACTCTCATAGCAACCTAAAACTTAACTAGGAACTGATCAAAATTGAGATGAAGGCAGCAGTCCAGCAGCAAGAGGGGGGCTTCCCAGTCTTTTGCATTGAGTGTCACATGTATGATTCTTTTACCCACCGGGAGATATTGTTAATGTTGCAGTGGGATCCAGTGACCACAGAATGGTGTAGTTCAATATCAGGAGGCAATAGATGAGGGTTCATTCTAAGATGAGGGTGCTAGACTTCAGAAAAACTAACGTTCTCAAAATGGGGGGGTTACCTCAAGGAGTTCTTAACTGGATAGGAAAATATGGGAGAAGTAGAAGGGCAGTGAGCAAAACTAAATCTTTTTGTTAGGAAAGTAAATAAAGGGAAGAGGAAAAAGCTGCCATTTTGGTTTTCTAAAGAAGTAGCTGAAAAGGTAAGGGAGAAAAAGTTAGCATTCATAAACTATAAGAGATCACAAAAAGAGGAAGACAGGCAATAATATATGGAAACATTAAGAGAAGCTGGGAAAGTAATCAGGGCAATTTTCAAAACTGCATAAAACTGTTTTTTTTATGCACATAAATGCTTTTCAAAATCAGGCCCACTATGTGCATAGGGGAGAGACAATGCCAGGGGTGGAAACAGAGAAACATAGAAACATAGAAATGATGGCAGAAAAGGAACAAATGATCCACCCAGTCTGCCCAGCAAGCTTATGCTTATGCTAGTATTGCTGCACTGTGCAGGTTTCCTCCATGCTTATCAGTTTCCCAGACCGTAAAAGTCAGGGCCCTTGTTGGATGCTGTTTGAATCCAATTTCTCTAAATCCTTGTCATGAAGCAGAGAGCAATATTGGAGTTGCATCAAAAGTATCAGGCTTATTGATTATGGGTAGTAAAAGCTGCATCAGCAAATTACCTCAGTTTGCAATTCATGAAAGGACATCGCCACCTATCCCATGACTTTTTACTTTTCCTAGAAGCCTCTCATGAGGAACTTTGTCAAACTCCTTCTGAAAATCCAAGTACACTACATCTACCGGTTCACCTTTATCCATATGTTTATTAACTCCTTCAAAAAAATGAAGCAGATTTGTGAGGCAAGACTTGCCTTGGGTGAAGCCAAGCTGACTTTGTTCCATTAAACCATGTCTTTCTATATGTTCTGTGATTTTGATGTTTAGAACACTTTCCAGTATTTTTCCTGGCACTGAAGTCAGGCTAACCGGTTTGTAGTTTCCCGGATCACCCCTGGAGCCCTTTTTAAATATTGGGGTTACATTAGCTATCCTCCAGTCTTCAGGTACAATGGATGATTTTAATGATAAGTTATAAACTTTTACTAACAGGTCTGAAATTTCATTTTTTATTTCCTTCAGAATTCTGGGGTAAATACCATCCGGTCCAGGTGATTTACTACTCTTCAGTTTGTCAATCATGTCTACCACTTCTTCTAGGTTCACCGTGATCTGGTTCAGTCCATCTGAAGCATTACCCATGAAAACCTTCTCCGGTACGGGTACCTCCCTAACAACCTCTTCAGTAAACACCAAAGCAAAGAAATCATTTAATCTTTCCGCGATGGCCTTATCTTCTCTAAGTGCCCCTTTAACTCTTCGATCATCGATCGGTCCAACTGACTCCCTGAAAGGCTTTCTGCTTCGGATATATTTTAAAAAGATTTTACTGTGAGTTTTTGCCTCTAAGGCCAACTTCTTTTCAAATTCTCTCTTAGCCTGTCTTATGTTGGATCCTTCTTCCAATTTTTGAATGAAGATCTTTTGGCTAAAATAGCTTCTTTCACCTCCCCTTTTAACCATGCCAGTAATTGTTTTGCCTTCTTTCCACTTTTCTTAATGTGTGGAATACATCTGGACTGTGCTTCTAGGATGGTATTTTTTAACAATGACCACACCTCTTGCATACATTTTACTTTTGTAGCTGCTCCTTTCAGTTTTTTTTCTAACAATTTTTCTCATTTTATCAAAGTTTCCCTTTTGAAAGTTTAGCATGAGAGCCGTGGATTTGCTTACTGTCCCCCTTCCAGTCATTAATTCAAATTTGATCATATTATGATCACCATTGCCAAGCGGCCCCACCACTGTTACCTCTCTCACCAAATCCTGTGCTCCACTGAGAATTAGATCTAAAATTGCTCCCTCTCTCGTCGGTTCCTGAACCAATTGCTCCATAAAGCTATTACCTTGGCACCCACTCGTTCATGAGTCCTCTATGTGTGACCGTATCAAAAGCTTTATTAAAATCCAGGTAAATCAGATTGTGGGCTCTTTCCTGATCCAATTCTCTAGTCACCCAATCAAAAAAATCAATCAGATTTGTCTGACAGGACCTTCCCCTGGTGAATCCATGCTGCCTCGGGTCGAGCAACCCACTGGATTGTAGTTAGTTCACTATACTTTCCTTCAACAGATTCTTCATTAATTCTCCCACCACCAAAGTGAGGTTAACTGGCCTGTAGTTTCAAACCTCCTCTCTGCTCCCACTAATCGGGACTACAACCACCCTTCTCTAATCTCACAGCACCACTCCCATTTCCAGGGATCTATTGAATATGTCTTTCAGTGGACATGCCAACACATCTCTAAGCTCCCTCAGTATCCTGGGATGTATCTCATCCGGCCCCATGGCTTTGTCCACTTTCAGTTTTCCTAGCTTTTCCCATACATTCTCTTCTGTAAATGGAATTTTGTCTACTCTACTCACATCCACAGTCTTATCAGCTAGCGATGGTCCTTTTCCAGGGCCTTCTTTAGTGAACACTGAACTGAAGTATTTGTTTAATATTTCGGCCATTTCTTTGTCTCTCTTCACACATTCAGGCCAATGCAATATCTGCACGCATTAGACAGGCACTAATGATTGCACGCCTGCTCTCCTTACACGTACCAATCGACCTCTTTGGGGCACCAGATGCAATATGAAAATGGGCTGCCATTGTAAAAAGGAGGTGCTAGGGGAAATTGTGTGTCCATAGTGCCTCCACGGTAGCGAGCGCCAAGGAGAGGTGGCTGTCAGCAGGTTAGGAAAACAGATGCTCAATTTTACGAGCATCCGTTTTCCTAACTCGTGCACAGAGACAGGTTAGGAACATGGACGCTCATTAATTGAGCATCCCTTTTCCTAACCTAACCGCTGGCACATTTTTTTAAAATATTTTTTTTGACAGTTCTACTTTTAAAGTTTCTCTGATTTAATATCGCCACACTATTAAATCGAAGTACAGAAAAGCAGTATATTCTGCTTTTCTGTATACTTTCTGGGCTCCTCAAAAATTAATGCCTGCAAGCGTTAATTTTTTAGATTAAAAATGTGCATGTTGGATGCACATTTTTATGGCATCAGGGGAAAATAGCTAATAGCCTCATCAACATGAATTTAGATGTGTTGAGCGCTATTAGCTGCGAACTCTATAGGATGCGTCCATTCGTGTGTTGAGCCATGCGCTGTGGCCAGAGCATAGTATTGCATCAGCCTGATTGATCTTTGCCACCTTTCAATTTTATACCACTTTGGACCTTTCTCCTTTCTCTGATATATCTGAAAAATATTTTGTCACCTTGCTTTACCTCTTTGGCAATCATTTCTTCCGCTTGACTTTTTGCTTCTTGATTTCTTTTTTTGTCTCCCTCAGTTTCATCAGATATTCTTCCCTGTGTTCCTCTTTTTGGGATCATTTATATTTCTTGAACGCCTTTCTTTTTGCCTTTATTTTTTCAGTCGCCTCCTTTGAGAACCAGATCGGTTTCTTATGTCTCTTACTTTTGTTTACTTTTTTAACATATAGATTTGTTGCCTTTGTAATTCCTCCTTTAGTTTGGCCCACTGTTGTTCCACTTCTCTCATTTTCTCCCAGTCTTCTAGTTCTATCTCCAGGTATGTCCCAATTTTGACAAAGTCCGTATTTTTAAAATTCAGAACTCGGGTCTTTGTATGACTGCTCTGTATCCTATTTGTGATATCAAACCATACCATTTGATGACCACTGGTGCTCAGATTGGCACCCACCTGGATATTAGAGACATTATCCCCATTAGTGAGCACTAGGTCAAGTATAACTCCCTCCTTCATGAGTTCCATTACCATTTGTTTGAACAGAGCCACTTGCAGAGCATCCACTAAGTCTCTACTTCTGGTAGATTCCGCAGAAGGGATTTTCCAGTCCACGTCCGGCAGATTAAAATCTCCAACAATCAACACTTCTCCCTTCTTTCCCACCTTTGGATGACTTTGACCAGATCTCTGTCTAGTTTACAGTGGTTTACAGGTTTGGCCTGTAAACCACTGCAGTAAAAATGGATGCACCACCAGTCTGGGTAGGTAGGCCCAGATTTAGGCATAAGCAACATAGGCAATTGCCTAGGGTGCCAAATTTTGAAGGCACCAAATGTCCAGGTCTAAGAGGTGCCTTCTCCCATTTATTTTAGGGCCATGTACCACTGCCACTTCAAAGAGGCACCAGTGTGGCTCTCTGGCCAGACAGCCCTTCCCTGCTTTGCAATCTCTGGTAGTGAAATCCCTGCTGTCCAAGCTCCTAGGGGGGTTGCCTTGCCTGCTGCCTATAGGCACCAATATCTTAAATCTGGCCCTATGGGCAGGGCTGGAACTTTCCTGCATACGTTTTGATTTTAAAAAGAGACAGGTGACTTTCAAAAGGATTTACACATGTAAATATAACTACTATCGTAGCAATTTTCAAAATCCATTTACACATGTAAAAGGAAGTTACGTGAGTAAACCTATGGACTATTCAATGGTATATACTGCAGCAATTTTCAAAAGTCCACTTTCTCTAGTGAAATGCATTTATTCAAGTAAAACCCAGTTTTACATGTGTAAATGCTTTTCAAAATCAGGACCTCTGAGCATAAATGCTCTTGGTAAAATTACACTCACCAAATAACAGGCATGGCATAGTTTGGCCAACATTATTTTCAAAGCAAAAGGATATGCATACTTTATCTTTGAAAATTAGTGGTCAAGTCTGCAGTCAAGTACCTGCAGACTTTACACTGGATGAAAATGACTCAGTGAAGTGAGTTTAAAATCATGGTTTTACACCTGCATGTATCCAGAGTAAAAGACATTACGTGTGGACTTACATGGCTTTAGTGAACCTACCCAGAAATTGCCTGAGAAACTATATCACAAAACTTTATACAGGTAGTCCTTTGTAATCAGGATAAAGAACATTGGCAGCCTAGGGAAATAATACTAAATAATGATTTGGATTCCTGAAGGCTGATGTGTGTTTCTGCAGTATTTTGAAATGTTAGTTTGTCTCACCCAGACTATGAATATGCGTTTGCATAAATCTAATTTTTATGTCTGGAACAAACAAAATTTGAGACTATAAATTCCACATCTTTTGACAAAATGTAATTTTAAATAAAGAAAACCCAAGTCATTTTTATATTTACTGTGGGGTTTCATAGATATTGCCTATATTTATTAACAAAAACAAAAACCCATCTCACTTGCGCTAAATTAATCATGTAGTGTATGCTTATTTTAAGATTTGGTGATTTTATTATAGCTGAGAGTAATGGATATTTCTCTTTTTCGTAGCCCATATGTATTTTTTTTGGCTTGGATTGCACATAGATCTGTTATAACTAACTAGTCAGGATGTCACAGACATAATTACACAGCGGGATGCCTGAGTGTTATCAGTATTCCACACTAGGTAAAATCAAAAGGTCCAATAAAGAGGATGTTGGCAGAAAATAAAATTTACCTTTTATCTTCTCTTATCTGTAACACAGGAGGCATTTGGTCCCTGTCTTTCTTCAAGGTCAATATGTCTTGCATTCAGGAAGCAAATTACTGTCAAGAAAGGAAGCCAAAAATCAGATTTTATAAAGTTCAGGTATGGTGAGGTGACTTGAATAAAGCATTCCTTTTACATTAAAAAAAAAAATACTGTTTCCTGTGAAATTTTTGAACCTGACTGTTTGGTCAAGGCTTCAGTTAACCTTCATTTAGAAATATTTCACCTCTAAGTTTATATGTAGAAACCTTCCAAAAATCAGAGGTTAGGAGTATTTGACATCCATAAAGTGTTCTTTTTCCCTTTAAAATATTAGTTTGCCTTCAAATGCATGAGAATACTTCCAAGTTAGGATGCTTGCAATTATTTGATGTTCAGAACTTAGCAATTGGTTCAGAAACCAACGAGAGAGGGAGCAATTTTAGATCTCATTCTCAGTGGAGCACAGGATTTGGTGAGAGAGGTAATGGTGGTGGGGCCACTTGGCAATAGTGATCATAATATGACCAAATTTGAATTAATGACTGGAAGAGGAATAGTATGCAAATCCATGGCTCTCGTGCTAAATGATCAAAAGGGAAACTGATAAAATGAGAAAAATTGTTAGAAAAAAACTGAAAGGAGCAGCTACAAAAGTAAAAAATGTGTAAGAGGCGTGGTCATTGTTAAAAAATATCATTCTAGAAGCACAGTCCAGATGTATTCCACACATTAAGAAAGGTGGAAAGAAGGCAAAATGATTATTTATTTATTTAACACTTTTCTATACCGACCTTCATAGAAAAAACCATATCAGATCGGTTTACATCGAACAGGGTAAAAAACCGTAGTGACAACTAACGTAATTCAACAAATGGTGTGGAAGAGGCAAAGTTACATACAACAGGGAGTAAGAACTTGGAGGCTTAATCAGCTGGAAAGATAGAGCAGACAGCGATTATAAATATAATACCATTGATAAGATAGATAAGGCATAATGTGCTGATTACCGGCATGGTTAAAAGGGGAGGTGAAAGAAGCTATTTTAGCCAAAAGATCTTCATTCAAAAATTGGAAGAAGGATCCAACAGAAGAAAATAGGATAATGCATAAACGTTGGCAAGTTAAATGTAAGACATTGATAAGACAGGCTAAGAGAGAATTTGAAAAGAAGTTGGCCGTAGAGGCAAAAACTCACAGTAAAAACCTTTTTAAATATATCTGAAGCAGAAAGCCTGTGAGGGAGTCAGTTGGACCGTTAGATGATCGCGGGGTTAAAGGGGCACTTAGAGAAGATAAGGCCATCACGGAAAGATTAAATGATTTCTTTGCTTCGGTGTTTACTGAAGAGGATGTTGGGGGGCGGGGGGGGGGGGGTAACTGTACTGGAGAAGGTTTTCATGGGTAATGATTCAGATGGACTGAATCAAATCACGGTGAACCTAGAAGATGTGGTACACCTGATTGACAAACTGAAGAGTAGTAAATCACCTGGACCGGATGGTATACACCCCAGAGTTCTGAAGAAACTAAAAAATGAAATTTCAGACATATTAGTAACCATTTGTAACATATCATTAAAATCATTCATTGTACTTGAAGACTGGAGGATAGAGAGAGAGGATTCTTTATAAGGTGCTTATAGTAGTCAACTATTTATACCACTATAGAAGGGCCAGCTAGTAACTCGAGGTGAGGTTTCGTGGCGGTCTAGGGTTTTGGGGCCAGTTTTACATGCACACTGAGTCGTACGAACAGCATAGTACACATCAGTGAAGATATGAAGTGATTTGGCATGAGGAAAGGTACACACAGATGAGATATATACAATGTTCTCTCACCCTAGCTTGATGCACTCTCTACCAGGGCACTATCAAGCTAGGGCAAAAGAACAATGCAGAAATCTAATCTTTGTGTGCCTTTCCTCACTCCAAATCACTTCAAATCTTCACTGATGTGTACTGTGCTGTTCGTACATCTCACTGTGCATGTAAAACTGGCCCCCAAAACCCTAGATCACCACCAAATCTTCACCTCGAGTTACTAGCTGGCCCTCCTATAATGGTATAAATAGTTGACTACTATGTGTGCAGCACCCCAGAGGCCTTCTCTCTCTCTCCCCTCTCTTCCTACTCCGCACTCCCCCTCCCTGCCCAAAAATACCCAAAACAGAATTTGCAATAAACATCACAAATTCCATTTCAGGCGTATCATAGTAAGCTTGCTATTTACCACCAGGAAAAAAGGTGTAGTCATTTCCAGTGTAAAAAGCACGCATTATGCTCTTGCATGCTGCACTAATGCCCCTCATTTTCATAGACCCCACCCAAACCCCTCTCCTTTGAATAAATTTCAAATATTTGCATTCATGTCACATGACACGATAAATAATGCATGTTATGGCATTATCGCGAGCATAATGAATGACCCTGTTAGTGACATGCTCGCATTAGTAAGTTAACACCAGGTCCTAGCAGGAATTAAATAGCATTCAGTTAATGAGAACTTGCTAAATAGTGTAAAGGGTGAGTATATCATATGAGCTTGGTAACCCCTTATTTGCATACAACATTGATTTGCATGTATTGATATGCACATCTTTTGAAGCTCACACTAATGTATTTGGATCATTTTAATGTGCACAGTAAGACTTTCCTGTATGGCTCACTTTTTTTTAACATGTACACAAAATTTTATTGCATAAACCTTATAGAGTGAAAAATGAATATTTTGTCATTCAGAGTAAAAAAAATGTATATTTCATGAAAAAGAGAGAAAACATTCTATATCTTATGGGTGAAATCAATTGTGATTGGAAACAGCATGAAAGATTAATCAATTATAAAGAAACATTAAAGCCTTGCTCCTGATTACTTTAGGACTTTTATTTTTTGTTTCATTACAGTTGAAAGGTACACAATGCTTTTTGTGCTTGATACACAAAGTCATTACTTAGATGATATCATTAACAATTGGCAATTATATTCAAGTTGTGAAAACAGCTCTACTCTAAGTTACCTCTTCCCCTTCATCTTTTGAAAGTTTCTTTTTCTTGCTGACCTAGCTGCAAGGTTTATATGACCCATGTTAACGTCCTGACTATCTGGCTGACAATCCTTGCCTCAAGTTACAGACATTATTTTATAGATAGACAATGGAAAACATTTTTTAACTTTATTTATACTCATTTTTTGGCATACAATTATACATGTATAGAAGACATAAAGGAGTAGCCTAGTGGTTAGAGCAGTGGGTTATGAACCAAGAGACGAGTGTTCAAGTCTCACTGTTGTTCCTTGTGACCTTGGGCAGGTCACTTTATTCTCCATTGTCTCAGGTACAAACTTACAGGGTCATTTATCAAATTCTATAAGGTGTTTTTGCATGCGAAAATGCCTTTAAGGCCTGCGAAAGCACCCTAAGGCATGGTGTGATGCAAATCAGAAAAAAGGGAAGAGTTTGGGGTGTGAGTGATAGGGCTTTATTGCACTTTGTTATAGTTGTTAGGGCCCTTCTACAACCACAAGGGGGAGGGGGGAGAGAGAGCGCCTAGCCATAATGCTCTCATCCTAGGTAGGTATTTATATCTCTATAGGAGGCCCACCTAGTAACTCGAGGTGAGGTTTAGGTATTAGTGTAGGGGTTAGGGGCCACTTTGACATTCAAAATAAGATGTATGAACAGAACAGTAGGGATGTGAATCGGGCTTCGGACGATTGAAAATATTGTACGATATTTTCAAAATCGTCAGAAATCGGGGACTCCCCCAAAACGATAGGAAAACCCCACAATATTGTTCGTGGGGGTTCACTTATCGTTTTGGGGGAGGGCGGGAAAAACGGCACACAAAAATAACCCCTAAACCCACCCCGACCCTTTATAACTAATCCCTTAGCTTGCCCCACCCTCCCGACCTCCCCAAAAACATTTTACAGGTACCTGGTGGTCCAGTGGGGGTCCCGGGAGCGATCTCCCGCTCCTGGGCCGTCGGCTGCCACTAATCAAAATGGCGCCGATGGCCCTTTGCCCTTACCATGTGACAGGGTATCCGTGCCATTGGCTCCTACCATGTGACAGGGGCCGGCCAATGGCACGGATACCCTGTCACATGGTAAGGGCAAAGGGCCATCGGCGCCATTTTGATTAGTGGCAGCCGAAGGCCCGGGAGCGGGAGATCGCTCCCGGGACCCCCACTGGACCACCAGGTACCTGTAAAATGTTTTTGGGGGGGTTGGGAGGGTGGGGCAAGCTAAGGAACTAGTTTTAAAGGGTCGGGGGTGGGTTTTTTGTTTATCGGCTCGGGCGCAGCCGATAAACAAAACCGCGATCGGACTGGACAAAAAAAACCCCACGATGTGAATCGGAACCGGAATCCGAACCGATTCCGGTTCTGATTCACATCTCTACAGAACAGTGCTCCCTTGAGAAGATTTGATGACCTTTGGAGTGAGGAAATTCACCCAAAGATGAAATTTGTGCAATGTTCTCTCAGCCTAGCTTGATGTTACCCAGGTAAAGAGTCCATCAAGCTAGGTTGAGAGAACATTGCACAAATCTCATCTTTGGGTGAGTTTCAGATGAGGGCATTATGGCTAGTCCCTCTCCCTCTCCCTCTGTGGTTGTAGAAGGGCCCTAACAGCTAGGCTGGTTCTCTGGGAGCTTAGACCTACTAAACATGGTCCCCAGGGGCTGTATGTAGGAAATACAACAATTCTGTCACTTATCACATAGTACAAAAAAGTTATCACAATTTGCATTAACTTAGCACTTCTCATATTAGGGCAAATTGCGATAAACTGCCTATTACCATAAAACACACCCCTTTTCCTATCACATGCAGTATTTAGTGCATTTTGATAAATCCAGGCCTTAGATTGTAAACCCTCTGGGGATAGGGAAATACCTACAGTACCTGAATGTAATCTGCTATGAAAAGCAGAATATAAAGAACAGCAAGGCAAAGTAATACATTAAAAAGCTAAATATAATGGACATATATCTAATATTTATATAAAAATAACAGTAAAAGCAATAATATTTAAGTAAATGAATACATTTCTAGTTTTCACCACATCGAGGGAGAAAATGTATAAAGTTCAAGCAAACCCATAAATATTATTGCAAAGCCCCCACACTTGATCATACTTGAAGCATTCTCCCTTCAAAGCCTAGAGTAATTTCTCAATATCCACTATGTTGCTTCCCCAATAATCTATAACAGGATTAGATTTCTAAAGGTATCTATGGTAAATTGGGCCACCAAAAGTAGTTGATTTACTAACAGTTTGTGCCATAGAGTAACCAAGGAGCCCTCCCATCTACCCAAGAGACCTAGAAGTGGCATAACATGTACACAAAGATTTAGTAGGGCTGTAATCTCTCTTGATACCTGAGGCAAGAACTCCCAGATACCTTGACAGTATCTTGTGCATATAGGTGCCAACTTCATCACACGTCCTCCATTACTGGGCTCAGGAAAAATATTTGAGTAAAACATAGGTGTGTGGTATGTTCTGTGCAATAACCTGACCATTACTCAACCCAACTAGCAAATATATAGAAATGTGTTGTGCAACAGCCCAAATACTCTTCCAGATCTTTGTATTGAGAGGATCCCAAACATCGATCAACATCTGTGATGTTTTTTTTTTACCATATTACTATGAAGTATACCCCAGTATATAGCTGTAATACCCTTAGCAGATGAATCTAAATTGCTCAAAATATCTTCCATATCGATCAGAGAGCATAGTGGTCCATGTAGGTCAACCAGACCTGCTACTGCCCAGCGCAGTTACAAATAGTTACGTAAGAACTACCATCTATGTCAAATTTTGTTGTAACATTTGAAAAGTTTGAAACTTGACCTATGCCCATAGTTGCTACACAAAGACCAGCCCCTTACCTTGCCAAAGTTTAAAAGAAGGAGAAAAAGTGAGATATATGGATTCTGAAATATAGGCACAATGGGAGACAGCCTTTCTTTCTCCAAACCCCAAAATTTAAGCACCTGTGCCCAAATCTGGAGGGCACAGTTTCCCAACTCGCCAAACAGCGAATGGGAGAATCAAGACGTAAGAAGGGCAGCATGGCCAAATTAGCCATTCCAGCCTTATCTTTTTCCATGGACAGCCAGAAGACCAAACCAAACCAACCTGGCCACCCAATAATATATCTGAAAATTAGGCAAGGCCATGCCACCCTGTCATTTACTTAACCAGAGCTGACTTAGCTTGAATCTGGCCTTTTTATGCTGCCAGATAAATATAGAGATGGACCTATGTAAATCATCAAATACTTTAGTGGGGACAAAACAGGGCGTATGTTGAAACAAGTTTACTAGTTTTGGGAGGACAGTCATTTTCACTAATTTAATTCTGCTCTTCCAGGATATAGGTAAATCTTCCCAAGCTAGGAGTTCCTGCTTGATTTTACTAAGAGGTGTAATATACTTTTTAGAGACTAAATCTTTAAAGTCACTGGTAAAATAGACTCTGAGATATTTAAGTCCACCTTGAAGGGGGCGACGTGATTGGCCTTTTTCAGTTTCTTCCCAATCCACTCCAACTAAGGAGCAGATTGGAAGGAACTGGAAAAAAGGCAACATGATCAGCCTTTTTTCCAGTTCCCTCCCAGTCCACACCAATTAAGGGGCAGACTGGGAGGGAACTTCTCTACCCCTCTGCCTAACCTTCCTTCCCTTTCCCCTTTCCCCTCTCCACCCCAATCCCTAATCCCTACCTAGCTACCCCAAATATTTTTATTTCACTTCTTACTGCTTATTCAGAGCAGAAGTATTTTCCATGTGCTGGCAGCAGCGACTAATGGCTGCTGTCCTGGCCAGCCTTTGTCCCGCCCTGCCTAGACCATGCCCCTGGCTCACCCCTTTTTCAGGGCCCGGCACTTCTGCATGTAATTGGGGTTATGCACGTGGCTGGGCCTGTTTTAAAACGTGTGCAGTGCATGTAAGGCCCAGCTGTTGCATTGGAGGTAGACCCTTGGGCCGAGGTGGGGTTGATGCAACCCAAAGGCGAGGACCTACAGGTCCCCATCATTGGCAGGTGGAGTGGGCTGATAGGCAGAGGCCACTGGAGCTTCACATATACCAGCCCTCATTCCCCATGGACTGAGGCTTTGGGTGCCGGGGCCGGCAGGACTTAGGAGGGCCTCAAGGTTGAATAGCGAGAGAGGTTGGTTCAGCTCAGAGACAGCAGGCGATAGGTGGCATAGTCCTATTCTGGACTGGGTAAGGTACTGGAACTCGGGTGCCAATGGATCAGAGGTTGACAGAGGGCACTTGAGCAAAGATAGGCTGGAGCCTAATAAGTCCACATCCAGGGAGTAGGCTTGGAGAGGCGTCAATGACAGGCTTGGTTCGGGGCCAGCGGCAATGCGGAGGTCGTGGCAAGCTGTGCTGAGATCTGATCACAGAGAAGTCAATAGCATTAGTTAATCGAAGCAATGGTCTGATCATGGAGAAGTCAATAGCATTAGTTAGTCAATCGAAGCAATGGTCTGATCACGGAGAAGTCAATAGCGTTAATCAATCGAAGCAATGGTCAAGGCTGGAGATAGGCAGTAGCGTAGTCAGGCATAGTGGAGGTCTGAGTCTGGAGATAGGCTGTAGCGTAGTCAGGCATAATGGAGGTCTGGGTCTGGAGATAGGTTGTCGCGTAGTTGAGTGAAGCAAAGTTGAAGTCCGTGTAATCAATCCAAAGCATAGGCAGGGTGGGAACAAAGAGAACAGGAACCAGGAACAACCAGGATCAGGAAAGAGGAGTAGAGATGAATCTCTAGCAGCAACAAGAACGCGAGTAGCGAGGAGGCCTGTTGCAAAGGCAATGCTATGGAACGAGGCCTGAGATTAAATACACTGAAGAGTTTGACGTCATCATCTGGGGCTGTGGCCAGGTTCCCGCCACGGGCCCTTCATAAGGATCAGTGATGCTCGCACGTGCGTAGGGAGGGGCGCGGCATGGGTAGTGGCATCTCTCCGCGGGCCACACAGAGAGGCCTGACGAACACTGGTATCCTGGCCTGAAACACGGGACTATGGCGAAGCCGGAGGCACCGGGGGAGGCCCGAGGTCAGAGCTGGTGGCCCACCGCCGCTAGCAAGGAGCAACCAGAAGCTGGAGTCCATGTAAGATGGTGAGGGGGCCGTGCCGCGGGTCTGCCGTGGATGGCACGTGTAACACCAGCCACGCGCCTTACCTGTTTTTTACGTGCACGGCCCTTTGAAAATTTACTTGTTTATGAATATAGTATCTACCCACTTTCTTGCTGACTGCTTTAGCTAGAAAAGCATCTGCTTTATCCCTGTGTTCATAGAATCACTGTTTAGTATATTTAAGGGCTTTTTAAATTTTCTCCTTCTAGAAATTTCAACTCCATCTTTTCTCTTCCAGCAACTTAAATGTTCTAGTGGAGCAATCTCTTTTATGCTGAGCTTCCAGCTGCCTGATCTGGACAGTAAGGCTGTCTATCTCCTCCCTACATTTCTTTTGCAAAAAGCTAATGTAGTTGATTATTTTGCCCTGAAGGTTGGCTTTAAAAGTCTTCCATCAAAGACAGGTGACATACTCAGATTCCAGGTTATATGTATTAAACTCTTCCACTGCCCCTTTAATTAGAATATGAATATTCTTGTCCCCCAGCGGTGAAGAATTCTTTCTCCAATGGAATGGTTTAGTTTAAGGCTTCCCCAAAAGAAAACAAACCTTCAATGGATAATGATCTGACAATGAACTATGGTAGATCATAATATTCTATTAAGATGTCTGCAAGAAATTGGAATTGGTGACTTGGTCCTTAAATGGTTTTCCTCCTTTCTGAAAGAAAGGAGTTACCGGATTCAAGTATCCAGTAAGAAATCTGGTTTATTTAAGATTTAATCTGGAGTGCCCCAGGGATTGGCTCTTTCAGCCCTTTAATTTTATATTTATTTTCAAACAGTTTGCAAGATGTTTGCTGAATTGGATGTCGGATACAGAATTTATTTAGACGACCTCCAATTCTACATTCCAATCAGAGGATTCTACCTTGATGCGATGCATGAGGTTGCTTCATGTCTGTTGAGTTTACAAGTTTGGCTAAGAACAAGCTGGTGATCAACATGGCAAAAACTGAGATTTTATATCTCTCTACATTTCCCTCTAACAAAATGCCATCACACCTCTCTATTGATAGCTATAACATTAAGATTTCTCAAGAAGTCCGTAACCTGGTTATACTTTTTGATACGAAGCTGTCCTTTTACCGACAAATTAAACAGGCAGTGTGCTCTTCTTATTTCAAGTTACAGATGCTTTGATGGCTTGTCCGTTCTTAAACAAAGGTCACATAAAGACAGTTATTCACTCCATGGTAATGTCACCAATCGATTATTGTATCACACTATACATTGGCTAACCTTTGAATATGACAAGAGTGCTACAATATATTTAAAATTCTGCAGTATGGGTGGTCACTGCAATTCCAATTTCCCACCACATAAAACCGTATTTAATAAAATATCATTGGCTGCCTATCGTCTAGACAATTAAATTCAAGGTGGTGCTTTTGGCATTTAAAGGTACAAAAGGGTTGGCTTCAAGTAGTTTTAACTCCACTCTGAAGTTATGCCAGCCTTTTAGGGCATTAAGATCTAGCTCTCAATGATCACTTGACGTGCAATCCTTTAAATTGATTTGATTAGATGAGTCATGTGATCGGCTATTTTATGTGCAGATTCCTCTAATATGGTACCTGTTACCAGGTTGTTTGAAAGCCAAAACAGGATTTCTGAAATTTCAAAAATTGGTAAAAACCTTCTACTTTCAGACTGCTTTTAATATGTGAAATAGCATAGAAAGTGCAGACCTGATATGATGATGCTGTTAATATTAATGTTGCGCTCAGAGGTGGACCCTTGTCCTGGAGCAGTGGAGACCAGTGACCAGTGACCAGGAAGCACCTGCCCCCAGGGGGCGGAGCACTGGAGGAGACAGAGGCTAGAATAAGCTTTACCAATGGAAGCCCACAGTCCCCCCGGGTGGAGCCCATAGAGACCCGGGCTGCTTGGACTTAGGTGGGCCTCACAGGGTCTCCTTGAGAGGTAGCAGACAGGCATGCCCACAGAAAACAAGGGAGCGCAGTCGGAGTCGAAGCTATAGGTCTGATGGAGCAAGGAGGACCAGAACAGCGTCGGCGATGACAAGGCAAGGAACAGAGCCAGAATCAGGAGATGTAGACAATCTGGCAGAGGTGAGAATCCGAGGGTCAGTCCAAGGAGTGGTCACCAAGGCAAAGGTCAAGTTCCGGAGGTCAGATGTGGTCATGGAACAGGCAGAGGTCAGGTTCTGGCAGCGGTCAGGCGAAGTCGTTGGACAGGCAGAGGTCAGGTTCCAGCAGCGGTCAGGTGAAGTCGTTGGACAGGCAGAGGTCAGGTTCCGGCAGTGGTCAAGCGAAGTCATTGGACAGGCAGAGGTCAGGTTCCGGCAGCGGTCAAGCGAAGTCATTGGACAGGCAGAGGTCAGGTTCTGCAATGGTCAGGAGATACTGGAAAAGGCAATTAGCAAGGAGCCAAGACAACTATTTATTTATTTATTTATTTATTGTTTTTGTTATACCGAGTTTCATGATAGGCATCACATCAACCCGGTTTACAAATAACAAGGAGTGTAAAGCATAACGTAACGTAAAAAACAATATTTTCAATAAGAACTAGGTAGGGAACCAGTTGCAAAGTTGCAATAAGTTGCAATAGGTTGCAATAGGTTGCAATAGGTTGCAATAAGTTGCAACCAGTTGCAATAAGAACTAGGTAGGGAACCAGTTGCAAAGGCAAGCTCTGATTGTCAGAGCTTGCCTTAAATAGATCTGTGGAACTGACATCATCAAGGGAGGCCCGGCAGCCCTAGCGTGTCACGGCCCCTTTAAGTCTCGGGGAGAGGCACACGCGCATGCTAGGGAAATCCCCGGCCAGAAAAGGGCTCGGTGGCGGAGGAGCCACATGCGAAGGCCTGGAGGTGAGTGGTGACAGTGTCACCGCCGTACCACACAGTGGCAGAGGAACACCTGGACCACAGCGGAGGGGTGAGGAAAGCTGGCCACAGGATTTGTGGCCGGCCTTCACAACAGTACCCCCTCCTCAAGGCCCCCCACTAGCAGGTCTTGTGGAGTGGGGTGTCAAATCTCCTCAAGGTCATGTGGGCCCGCCGCCTGGGGTCCCCCAGAATATGGAAGAGAAGGTGTTCTAAACTTACTTGGAGTTCTGATTGTATCTGGAGATAGGTAATGCTTCTTCTTCTCTTGTTGTAGGAGGGTATGAAGGTCTCGGACCTAGTCTTCCTTGAAAATAAGAGGGATAGAAACCCTTCCAAGGCTTGGTTATGTTTCCTGATGAGGTTTTCATGTTCGGTTGTTCTCAGGGTTTCTTTTTGAGGTGAACTAGAGTTGATCTGGGTCTCCTGGATCTTTTGGTAAGAACAGAAGTTGGTAAGGGTGGTAGCTACAGTTAGGGAACGAGGGGATTCAATCGGGTCTGGGCAGGACTCAGAACATTGGATGAGATCGGCTGTGGCCCAGTCAAACTGAGGTTGATGTTTTTGTAGCCATGGAAGGCCTAGAATAATGGGGTTAACTGCTGTGGGAAGAACATAGAAGGAGATGAGCTCTGCGTGATCCTGACTAACGCTTAATGTAAGAGGTTGGGTACCCCGGGTCACTGCTCCGGGAAGGAAGTCGCCATGGACCGATGAGAGAGCCATTGGTGTTGTTAGAATTTTAGTAGGAATCTGGTACTGGTCTACCAGACTCTGTTGAATAAAGTTGGCCCCTACTCTGGAGTCCACTAGGGCCTGAATATTAAAGTTGGTGGAGGAGGTCTCCACTGAAGTTGATAACAGGAGCAACGGTGAGGTCATAGTGAGACCAAGGTGTGTTGACCCGGTGATCCCCTGACATAAAGAAGGTTCTCTTTTCGCGGGACAGTGAAGGCAATGGTGACCCTAGTCTCCCTAATAGAGGCACAGGCCGAGTTGGCAAAGGCATGATTTTTCTTCTTCGGATAAACTGGCGCGGCTGATTTGCATTGGCTCTCTGGTGTTTTCTATGAGCAGGAGTTGGTTCTCAACAGTGGAAAAAGAAGTCCTTGAGCGGTTCTTCAAGTTAGGTCAGTTTTCTCGGGCCCGCTCTTGAAGTCATCGGTCCAATTTTCCCGCAAGGTCCATCAACCCTTCGAGGGACATAGGGATCTCCTGTGCAGTGAGTTCGTCTTTTAACCTGGGCACCAGTCCTTCCAGAAAGATTGCATGTAGACTAGTCCCTTGCCAGCTGAGTTCCGTGGCCAATGTACGGAACTCGATGGTGTAATCAGACAGGGAGCGATTTCCTTGTTTCAATTGCAACAAGTCAGAGCCCATCATGGGGAGCCTGCCAGGCTCATCAAAGACTTGTTTGAAAGTGGACATGAATTGTGGGAGGCTGGCCAGAAGTGGGTCGGAACATTCCCAGAGTGGGGAGGCCCAGGCCAGGGCCTTACCCTCCAGAAGAGACAAGATGAAAGTGGTCTTGAGGAAAAAGAGCAGACTGCAGAGTGAAATGCATCTGGCATTGGTTTAGGAACCCATGACATTGTTTAGGATCACCTGAGTAACGAGGCGGAGTAGGTAAGGAAATAGGTATCCATCCAGGGTCAGGAGTTGGCGCAGGAGTTGCTGAAGAAGGTAGTGGGATGTTTAACCGGTTCAAGAAGTCCTGTCGAGTAGCATGGTGATTCACATACGCTACCACTTGATCCAGAGTTGCCTGGAGTTTCTGAATAATCCCAGGATAGGAGTCCATTCGGGTATGTAGACGTTCCAGGGAGGAGGATAGAGCTTCAAGACATCATTGCTGTTCCTGGACCTTAGAAGCCAAACCCGGAATGGCCTGCAAGGCAGAGGGCTCTGCTGAGTCCATGGCCTTTGCAACCTGTTGAGCTCATAGGAGGACCTTTGTCCTGGAGCAGTGGAGAACGGCTCCCTTGTAGGGACCAGGAAGCACCTGCCCCCAGGGGGCGGAGCACTGGAGGAGACAGAGGCTAGAATGAGCTTCACCACTGGAAGCCCGCGGTCCCCCTGGGAGGAGCCCGTAGGGACCTGGGCCGCTTGGATTCAGGTGAGCCTCGCAGGGTCTCTTTGAAAGGTAGCAGACAGGCGTGTCCACGGAAAACAAGGGAGCGCAGTCAGAGTCGAAGCTATAGGTCTGATGGAGCAAGGAGGACCAGAACAGCATCAGCGATGACAAGGCAAGGAACAGAGCCAGAATGAGGAGACGTAGACAATCTGGTAGAGGTCAGAATCCAAGGGTCAGTCCAAGGAGTGGTCACCAAGGCAAAGGTCAAGTTCCGGAGGTCAGACGTGGTTGTGGAACAGGTAGAGGTCAGGTTCCGGCAGCGGTCAGATGTACTCGTTGGACAGGCAGAGGTCAGGTTCCGGCAGCAGTCAGGCGAAGTCATTGGACAGTCAGAGGTCAGGTTCCGGCAGCGGTCAGGCGAAGTCGTTTAGACAGGCAGAGGTCAGGTTCTGGCAACGGTCAGGAGATA
Organism: Rhinatrema bivittatum; assembly: GCF_901001135.1. Lineage (NCBI taxonomy): Eukaryota > Metazoa > Chordata > Amphibia > Gymnophiona > Rhinatrematidae > Rhinatrema > Rhinatrema bivittatum. The sequence continues at coordinate 619,672,829 of NC_042615.1, read as the reverse complement.
CTGGAAAAGGCAATTAGCAAGGAGCCAAGACAACTAGGGAGGGAACCAGTTGCAAAGGCAAGCTCTGGTTGTCAGAGCTTGCCTTAAATAGATCTGTGGAACTGACGTCATCAAGGGAGGCCCGGCAGCCCTAGCGTGTCACGACCCCTTTAAGTCTCAGGGAGAGGCGCGCACGCGCGCTTGGGAAGTCCCCAGCTGGAATGGGGCTTGGCGACGGAGGAGCCGCATGTGAAGGCCTGGAGGTGGGTGGTGATGGTGTCCCATCCGTGCCATGCAGCGGCAGAGGATCGCCCGGACCGTGGCGGAGGAGTGAGGAGAGCTGGCCACGGGATTCGTGGCTGGCCTTAGCAACAATTAATTAGAAGAGGTAGGGGAATGACATGCTAATGCAAGATAAGATGGTTTTTATGTAGTAGTTGTATTTATGTGAGTAATATTTTATGTTTTTATCTACCATAATTATGGATGTTAAATTGTAAACTGCTTAGAATTGTAGATAGGCGGTTAATAAATATTTCAAACAATTAAATAAACTAGTGAGAATGTCACGCTTGGAAATCATGTGAAAAAAATTAGGAGTTCATAAGAAATAATTGAGTCTTCTATACATGTTATGCCTTGGTGAGAAAAAGGTGTAGTTTTTCTCATCAGGGTGGAAAGCACCTACTAAGTATCTGACATCAGACTGTAAAGACGCCCAAGATTTTGATGCTGGAGTTCTATCCAGATATGGATCAGGACACACATTCCATTCACCTCCCAATGCACAGACATTTAAAACCAAAAAGAGCTATAATGTCTGTAAAGACTTTATAAAAGGCCGATTGTTCAGAATTAGGGCCATAAACATTTGCCGATGTGAAGTGGACTGAGCATACGGAACAGTCCAGTATAATGTACCATCCATAATGACCAGAGAGTGATGGACAATAAGAAGCAAATTTTTATTTATAATGATACAAACCCCAACTCATCCACACTGTAGCTTTTTATGCTCTTGGCTAGTGAAGTGCGTCTTCTGTAGCATCAAGATTTGTGCTTTGAGCCTACAAGCTAACTGGAGAACCTGCCTCCTTTTAATGGGAGATGAAATCCTCTAATATTTAAAGAGACAGATCTAACCTCCAGGGTCCCAGTCGGTAAAATACATTAGACCAATATGGGTATAGCACATTTTGTAAAAATTAAGCTTTACCAATAAGGAAAGAGGTACATTTCAAAAACCAGAAAAAGGGGTTTGCCAAAAATAGGGAATGTTCTTCAGGACTGGGTGGAGTAAATGCCTTGCATATATATAAGAACATAACATACTCACAAAAGTGAGTAATGGACATACTCACAAAAGTGAGTATGTCCATTACTCTCCAATTCTCGGAACCCAATCTCCTTCCTTAACCTCCATAATTCCCCATTCCCACTAATGACTCTCTCCTAACCAAACCTGTCCAATACTCCCATGCAACACCCCAAACTATATTCAGCAACTCAATACTGAGGGTAGAGTTAAACCCTACCAAATCCCTCCCAACCCATGCCAACTTCCAAACCATCTCACTGCATATACCCAGATCCCCAACTCCCACAAATTTGAAAAAATGCTCCAATTGCCAGTCATCCAGGTGATAAAAATACAAAAAACCCCTACATGCATAGAATGGCATAAGATCTGATGAGTGAATCACTAATTAGTCTAGAGTGTCCAGTAGAGTCCACTGCAAACAAGTCAAGTTAACGGATCCCAGAGTCCACAAAGGACACATATTTGCAAAAATCACTGGGCAGAAGTGTATAAAAAAAGAAAAAAAATCCCTATGTCAAACATCAAGTTAGCCGCAGTCATGTCCAATATGGCAGGATATTTCCATTCAGATCCCACCAAGACAGAAACAAAAAGCAGAGAAAATACATATATTTCAGATAAAAGAGTCCTTGGAATGAATTAAGAACATAAGAACTTGCCATGCTGGGTCAGACCAAGGGTCCATCAAGCCCAGTATCCTGTTCCCAACAGAGGCCAAACCAGGCCACAAGAACCTGGCAATTACCCAAACACCAAGAAGATCCCATGCTACTGATGTAATTAATAACAGTGGCTATTCCATAAGTAAACTTGATTAATAGCAGTTAATGGACTTCTCCTCCAAGAACTTATCCAAACCTTTTTTGAACCCAGCTACACTAACTGCACTAACCACATCCTCTGGCAACAAATTCCAGAGCTTAATTGTGTGTTGAGTGAAAAAGAATTTTCTCCGATTAGTCTTAAATGTGCTACTTGCTAACTTCATGGAATGCCCCCTAGTCATTCTATTATCCGAAAGTGTAAATAACCAATTCACATCTACTCATTCAAGAACTCTCATGATCTTAAAGACCTGTATCATATGCCCCCTCAGCCGTCTCTTCTCCAAACTGAACAGCCATAACCTCTTCAGCCTTTCCTCGTAGGGGAGCTGTTCCATCCCTTTTATCATTTTGGTTGCCCTTCTCTGTACCTTCTCCATTGCAACTATATCTTTTTTGAGATGCGGCGACCAGAATTGTACACTGAATTCAATGTGTGGTCTCACCATGGAGCGATACAGAGGCATTATGACATTTTCCGTTTTATTAACTATTCCCTTCCTAATAATTACCCTTACCTGGAGTTTGCTTTTTTGGCTGCTGCAGAACACTGAGCCAATGATTTTAAAGTATTATCCACTATGATGCCTAGATCCTTTTCCTGGGTGGTAGTTCCTAATATGGAACCTAACATCGTGTAACTACAGCAAGAGTTATTTTTCCCTATGTGCAACACCTTGCACTTGTCCACATTACATTTCATCTGCCATTTGGATGCCTAATCTTCCAGTCTTGCAAGGTCCTCCTGTAATGTATCACAATCCGCTTGTGATTTAACTACTCTGAATAATTTTGTATTGTCCGCAAATTTGGTAACCTGACTCGTCGTATTCCTTTCCAGATCATTTATATATATATATATATATATATATATATATGATTTATCTATTTATTTATTTATATGTGTATTTATATATTTATATATATATATATATATATATATATATATATATAAATAAATGATCTAGAAAGCACCGCTCCAAGTACAGATCCCTGAGGCACTCCACTGTTTACCTATTTCCACTGAGAAAATTGTCCATTTAATCCTACTCTCTGTTTCCTGTCTTTTAACCAGTTTGTAATCCACGAATGGACATCGCCTCCTATCCCATGACTTTTTAGTTTTCAAAGAAGCCTCTCATGAGGGACTTTGTCAAATGCCTTCTGAAAATCCAAATATAGTACATCTACCGGTTCACCTTTATCCACATGTTTATTAACCCCTTCAAAAAAATGAAGCAGATTTGTTAGGCAAGTCTTCCCTTGAGTAAATCCATGTTGACTGTGTTCCAGTAAACCATGTCTTTCTATACAATTTTGAACTTTAGAATAGTTTCCACTATTTTTCCCAGCACTGAAGTCAGGCTCACTGGTCTATAGTTACCCAGATTACCCCTAGAGCCCTTTTTAAATATTGGGGTTACATTGGCCACCCTCCAGTTTTCAGGTACAATGGATGATTTTAATGATAGGTTACAAATTTTAACTAATAGATCAGAAATTTTGAGTTCCTTTAGTACCCTAGGATGCATACCATCCAGTCCAGGTGATTTGCTACTCTTTAGTTTGTCAATCTGGCCTACTATATCTTCCCAGTTCACAGTGATTTGGTTTAGTTCACCTGACTCATCACCCTTGAAACCATCTCCGGAACTGGTATCTCCCCAACATCCTCATTAGTAAACATGGAAGCAAAGAATTCATTTAGTCTTTCTGCAATGGCCTTATCTTCCCTAAGAGCCCCTTTAACCCCTTGGTCATCTAATGGTCCAACCAACTCCCTTACAGGTTTCTTGCTTCGGATATATTTAAAAAATGTTTTTATTATGAGTTTTTGCCTCTATGGCCAACTTCATTTCAAATTCTCTCTTCACCTGTCTTATCAATGTTCTACACTTAACTTGACAATGTTTATGTTTTATCCTATTTTCTTCAGATGGATCCTTCTTCCAATTTTTGAAGGATTTTTGTTTGGCTAAAATAGCCTCTTTCACCTCACCTTTTAACCATTTTATTTATTTATTTATATAATTTATATACCGGAGGTTCCTGTATAATATACATATCACCCCGGTTTACAAGGAACAGTAACTATCGCTACATTTAGCGGTTTACATAGAACAGAATTAGGAAAAACGTTTTTACAATTGAACAAATGAAGTAAGCAAGTTTTTCCATTGAACAAACGAAGTGAACAAGTTTTAACATATAACAAAAACTATGATGGTAATAACCATGATGGTAATAACCATGATGGTAATTGTTTTGCCTTCCTTCCACCTTTCTTAATGCATGGAATACATCTGGACTGCATCTCTAGGATTGTATTTTTAAACAATGTCCATCCATGTTCAACACTTTTAACCTTTGCAGCTGCGCCTTTCAGCTTTTTTCTAACTATTTTCCTCATTTTATCAAATTTTTCCTTTTGAAAGTTTAGTGTTAGAGCTGCAGATTTACTTATTGTCCCCCTTCCAGTTATTTGTTTAAATTTGATCATGTTATGATCACTATTGCCAAGTGGCCCCCACCACCATTACCTCTCTCACCAAATCCTGCGTTCCACTAAGAATTAAATCTAAAATAGCTCCCTCTCTTATTGGTTCCTGAACCAATTGATCCATGAAGCAGTCATTTATTACATCCAGGAACTTTATGTCTCTAGGAAGTCCTGATGTTATGTTTACCCAGTCAATAATGGGGGTAATTGAAATCTCCCATTATTATTGCACTGCCAAATTGATTAGCTTCCCTGATTTCTCTTAGCATTTCATCATCTGTCTGACTATTTTGTCCAGGTGGACGATAGTATACTCCTATCACTATACTCTTACCCAACACACATGGGATTTCTATCCATAGATTCTACTGAGCATTTAGTCTCTTGTATGATCTTTATCCTGTTGGACTCTATACCCTCCCGGACATAAAGTGCCACAGCCCCACCAAGTTGATCCTCCCTATCATTGCGATATAATTTGTACCCTGATATAGCACTGTCCCATTGATTATCCTCCTTCCACCAAGTCTCTGTGATGCTAATTATGTCAATCTTATCATTTACTGCTATATACTCTAACTCTCCCATCTTACTTCTTAGACTTCTGGCATTGGCATACAGACATTTCAAAGTGTGTGTTTTGTTTGTATTAACAACCTGCTTTTCAGTTGTTAGGGATAATTTGAAAATTATTAGCTTCAGTGATTTTTTACATATAGGCACATGGGTTACATTTTCTTTTATTGGAACCTCTCTGTTGGGATGCCCTAACTCTCCTGTTTCAGGTCAAATCAAGAAAAAAATAACTGAGAGTGTCGTCCAGCCTAGCCTGAATCGAAGAATCAATTTGAAAAAGCTGCAAAAGACAAGCTGGAGAGACAATAAACAAAAGTCTAGCCAGGCCTGACAGGCTGCATTGTGTACCAGCTGAAGATAAAATAAAACAAACCTAAATAGGAAAGCAAAGTATCCCACTTCCTAGGAACTGCCAATAGTTTTTTAACTTCTGAAGTATAAAGTCCAACAATTATCCCTGAAGTTGTTGCAGACCGTTTGGATGAGCATCCCGCTGAGAATCTATGCGCTCATGCTGTTAGCAATACCCTCACTGCCATCAAGTATACACGTTATGACTCTTCCTCTCTGTTCTGATGCAATGCAGCCAGAAACCTTTCCACCACCATCACTGTATCGCAGATCTTAGCTTTCCCGTCAACAAAGAGGCACATTCTGGCCTGGTAAAACATCACATATTTGATGTTGAAGCTCTGGAGCTCTTTCTTCATCCCTGAGTATTCTTGCTGCAGAGAAATAAAAAAATATTATCACTTTTTTCTTCTGAAAGGAGAGCTCTTTAGCTTCATGGGCAACATTTAGAATTCTCTGCTTGTCATTTTAATTATGTTTGATAATGATTGCTCTGGGTTGATTACCCTTACCTGGAGCCGGCGCTAGAGCTTTATGGGCTCTGATCACTCCTTTAGGGTAGTTAAGGGCCAAGAGGGTAGGCAGCCATGTGGAAAAAAATTGAGCTGCATCAGATCCCTCAGCTTTCTCAGGGACCCCAATCACCCTGTTGTTACATCTTCTGGATCTATTCTCCAAATCATCGACCTTGTCCAAGATTAGATTACAGTTCCGATCCAGTTTATCCACTCTGCAGCCACCGAGGTGAGTGACATTTCCACATCAGCTATTTTTCCCTTGGCCTCATCAAACTGAGTCATACTATCCTGAACCAACTCTGCAATCTGGGCTATTTTCTTTACTATAATTTTGAACCGGGAGTCTAAGTTCACAGAAATCATATCTGTAAAATGCTCCATCAAGCCTTGAAGATATTGTTCTGTCTCACCCAAATCAGGGTGATCAGATCTCATGTCATCCTTACAGGCTGATTCCTCTGCATGAGTGGGCCTTTTGCCACCTGTTTTTTTTTTTTTTTACAGTTTTCTTTAGCTTGCCACTTTGGTTAGCCCACAGTGAAGGGATCCATCTGCTACCACATTCTTTACTGATAATTAATACATTGACTGAACATTCCGTACAGCACTTAGATATTGAATAAAGCTGATGAACGATAATGAAGAAAAAAGATGAATACATTTGTGACCTCACTCTTCTAGGAAAGTCTTTGAATTTATGGAAGCCAATTCCATAACAATTTATCTCCTTCTCCTTTTCAATTACTCAGATTGAAGAAAGTGCAATCCTTCTTCCAACTCCCCAGTTTTTCTGAAGCTTCTTTCCATTGTAGAATGGTTAGACTTTAGTCCCAATTACTTATCAGAGTACAAGAAGTCCAAATCTAATACCTCTCTTGCAATCTTCTTGAATATCTTAGTTCTCCTTCTGGAAGCACTGAGTTGAGATTTTCCTCCCAAATGAGGGACAATTTGGTCAGCAAAAAAAAAAAAAGTTCTTGAGCACTACCTTCAACTCATTCCCTCTGGTAATGGATGGAAATTCATTCCTCACAGTTGACATTGCTACTCTTCAGGCCCTTCCTAGGTGAAAGATTCCTCTTCTTTATAAGGATTGGAAACTGGGTCCCTGGTATCAAGGGCACTCAGTTCAAAAAGGAACAAAAGCATAAAAAATTCTGACTCAAAAGGGGGAAAACAAAGAAGAGACAGGAAGGGAGGAAACAATTCCTTATCTCCCAGTATGAGAAGATAGATAGATACTGAAGAAACAAAACTAATGCCAAATAGAAACTCCTCTGCATTGGGTCACTAACTGATTTATCTGCTGGAGGTGATATGGAGAGCAGCCGATCTCTCTACCTCTTAGTCTAACCTTACACAGGAGTGAAGGAATGGCTTAGCAGTTAGACCAATGTGCTTTGCAGGGCTGGCACATCACATTAGGTAACCTAGGTAGTGGCCTTGAGCACCGACCATTAGGGGGCACCAAAGTACAGCCATGTGGGCCTGCAAGTGGAGCCTATCCTGCTCACAGCAAAGAGGAGCAAAGCACAGAGCTGGCTTGGATGTACAGAGAGGAGCCGGGAGAGGCAGACAGTGGGTCCCTGGGAATAAAGAGTTTGGATACAGCGGTGCGATGGGGGAGGGGGGACACACGATGGGGGGGGGGGGTGGACGGGCCAATTGGGGGGTTGCGGGCGCAAGGCAGAAGGTTCACCTAGGCTGCCTAATAACCTTCCACTGGCCATGGCCATGGCGCTATGAACAAGGGAAGCCAGAGTTCAAATCCCATTGCTGTATCTTATGACTTTGGGCAAGTCACTTCACCCTCCATTGCCTCAGGTAAAAACTTACTGGTGGATTTTAATGGTGCTCTGCGTGCCAAAGCCAGAAGATATGCGTGCGACTTGGCCCAGCGTGCACCGTGCAGATTTTAAAAACCGCGTGAGCATGCGTGTATCTCCTGTTACATGTACAAATCGAAACTTTCAAAAAGGGGTGTGGGGTGGGCAGGGCCTGGGCAGGGCATGGGTGGGCCAAGTCTGTAACATGAAGTCTGCACATAAGAATTTGTTGCGCCCATTGGTCGCAGACGGCTGCGCCCTCTATTGCTCACCTTTTTTCTACCTGACTCAGTTCATTTTGGGAAGATGGCTGCCTCCTCTTCTCCTCATCGTACAGTCTGGCGTCCCCGGTCCGGCATGGGCGATTGCATTCTCCATCCTTCTCCAGGAGGCACCCAGGGCACAAGCGCGCATGTAGCCCCGTCCTTTACGTGTGTCATGGCGGGAACCTCGGGGGCTTCCCCACCGCATGACATCACTAACTCTGGTATTTAATCTCTGCTCACGATTCCTTCTATGAGTTAGCAAGGAATCCTCCATACTGATCTCTCCACATTACCAGACGCTCCCGTTCTGTATACTCTCGCTCCAGGATGACTTAGGTACCCGCTCCATGGGGGCCTTGCCTCGCTCTTCCTTACCCTCCAGGGTTACCTCCTACCAACTAGGACGCCTAAGGTACCTGCTCCTCGGGGGCCTTGCCGTGCTCCTACCTACCCTTTGGGGTTGCCTACTCATTACCAGGATGCCTAAGGTACCCACTCCTCGGGGGCCTTGTTCATCCGGGACCTCCGCCTTGTTCATCCGGGGGTTCCCTTTTACTACAATCACCAGCATCAGAGTGAGTACTGCCGCTCTAGTTCTGTCTTTGCATTGTCTCATCTCTCTCTCCATAGATCCTCGGCCTACCCCGCACCACGGACCACTACCGGATCTATTGGCTTCTCCATTTAAGCTTGGGTTCTCGGCCTACCGCACTTCATGAACCACTACCGGACCCATCTCCCTCTTGGGACATGGTGAAACTGTGGAACGGCCTTTTCCACCCTGCAACCTACTCACGGAACATTACCATCTGGTTCCTCCTCTTGGCTGGAGTCATCACCCTTTCCTCGGGTTACCATTTATGTTGCAGTACAATAAAACTAATTCTCTGTGTCCATCTCTGCCTTGAGCTAGCCTATTGCTACAAGTCCCCACAGGGCCCCATCCTGTGGGAGGTGCCATCTCTTACAGCGACCATGGGCCCATGCTTCAATATCCAAAATACAACAGATTGCTAAATCCATGGACCCGGCTCAGCTCAGTCTTATAGGCCATTCCTGGCCTGTCCCAGTGGATTACAGAGCAACAGAAATCTCTGGAGACACTAGCCATCGCTTTCAACCAGTTGAACGCCTGACTGAATACGCCGACAGTTCCAGAGAAAGATTCTTCTCCTCAAGTGGTTGCAGTTCGCACCACTGTACCGCTACCAGCTCCTACACGCTTCTCTGGTGATGCCCAGATGTGCAGGGGTTTTATTAACCAGTGCTGAATGCATTTCTCGTTGCAACTGAACTACTTTCCCAATGCTGTTTCCAAGACTACATATATCCTATCGCTACTCGATGGAAGAGCCCTGGCCTGGGCTTCACCTCTCTGGGAATGCAGCGACTCTGTTTTGAATGATCTGACTGACTTCTTGAACCTATTCAAATCCGTATTTGATGATCCAGCATGTCAGACCATCGCAGGGTCTACTCTTCTTCACCTTCAACAAGAAAGCAAGCCTTTACCAGACTATGTCATTGAATTCAAGACACTAGCATCATTGGGACTTGGGATGTCTACATGCTATATTTTTAGAGGGCCTCAACACCAGTATAAAAGATGAACTAGCGGCTTGTGACTTGCCAGACACTCTGATTTAGCTGGAAGCGTTGATCGCAGGATACGCAATCGGACTCAAGAAGCAAAGTGTCAGAAGAAGCACCCTACAGGAAGCAATCGCCCTCGAGCCATGCACACGACTTCAGCCCAATTTCTGCTCCCAGTAAAGAGGAAGAAGAGCCTATACAGTTAGGACGCAGTCACCTGACTTCTAAAGAGAGACATTTTTGCAGATGCTCAGGTCTCTGTATGTACTGCGGCCAATCCGGCCATGCTGTTCAGACCTGCCCTATCTGTCCAGGAAAAGGCCAGACCTAGGATCTGCTGGAGGACTCCTCCTAGGTCTAACTGAGCCCTCTCCTCCATTATCTCTCCCCATAAAAGTTTCCAAAAATAGACTAAAAAAAGTAAATGAGCCAACAAGTCAGACAGAAAGGCTAACCTACAAGAGGGAAAATAAGGAGAATGTCCTCTTAAATTACCAAAAATAATATCCTGCCATCTGAACAATTAGCCAAAAATGTACTTAAAGCTAACTGAAACTCCAGAACAGAAATCCACACCCTAAGATGGTGGCAAGGGTTTATATCCCACTAGAGCACACCATCTGCTGCTCCCACCGTGGGGAATCAAAATCCAAATCTCTCTTCACTATATCTCTCTGAACCTCCCTAGTTAGTTAGTTCAGTCCTTGTGGTAGGGAAACCAAGGATTCCTTACAGTAGTAATTGACTGTTTTATCCTACGACCAGTAAACAGTGGGCGAGGTTGCTAATTTTTGGTAAGGACTTCTTGGAGAACATTTTGGAGACATTTTTGGAACAAAGGGAAACTGGCTTGGTTAGAGACAGAAGAATGAAAAAGGAAGTGCTATGGACAAATAAAGCACTGCTTTTGTTCTTACGATTTTTATTTTACTGTTCATGAATTTTGTAACCCTAACTTGGATCCCTCTTTTTAAATTAAAGTACATTTCAGTTGAACACCATTCTGCAACTCTGTGCTTTATTCAAGAGTGCCTTTCCTCCATTTATTTATTTATTTATTTTAATTTTTTATATACCGGCATTCGCGATGGGAGTCGCATCATGTCGGTTTACAATTAACAGGGTGTGACAAGAGGAGAAAAACTTAGAACATTAACATGTGATATAAGAAGAAATAGCAGTTACAATAAAACAGGGACATAAAGTAACTTGGAAAGTAAGGAAAGCGATAGAAAATTAACAATGTGATAAAAAGAGTAACAAGGTAATATACCGTATATAATAAATTTATATAATATAATAAAATATAATATATAATATATAACATACCGTATATATAATATACCGTATATAATATACCGTATATAATAAAAGCAACATAAAAAACCTGCTCATTTAATGAGAAATAACATTATGGAGTTGTTAGAGTTTATGTTTACCCTGAGGGGAGGTCTTAGTTGATTTGGTTGAGAGAAAGTTCAATTTGTGTCTGGAAAGGCTTTCATAAATAACCAGGTTTTGAGTCTTTTTCTGAATGTAGGAAGGCAGGGTTCCTGTCTCAGTTCTGGTGGGATGGAGTTCCACAAGGTAGGTCCTGCTGCAGAGAAAGCCCTGTCTCTGAGCGTTGTATGGTGAAAGGTTTTGGCAGGTGGAACCTGTAGTGAATCTCTGTATGACTCTCTGATAGGTCTGGTAGAGGTATGTTTTTTAAATGGTATTTGGAGGTTAAGCGGAGAGAGTTGATGGAATGCTTTGTAGATGATGGTGATGGACTTGTATAAGATTCTATAGTGCACTGGCAGCCAATGTAGGTCTTTGAGAATCGGAGATATGTGTTCTCTTCTTCTTGTGTTTGTCAAAATTCTGGCCGCCGTGTTCTGAACCATCTGGAGAGGTTTAGTATGAGAAGATGGGAGACCTAATAGAATGGAATTACAATAATCTAACTTAGAGAAGATTATTGATTGCAGAACTGTTCTGTAGTCGTGGAAATGGAAAAGTGGTTTAATTCTTTTTAAGACGTGCAGTTTATGAAAGCAGTCTTTAGTGGTTTGATTAATGAAAGATTTAAGATTTAGCCGATTATCAATGATGGCTCCTAGGTCTCTTACGTGTGATGTTTGAAAGCCGGATGGAGGATTTGCGGTGAGATAACTGTTTTCGGGGGAAATTATGATGAGTTCAGTTTTTGCAGAATTTAAGATTAGATTTAGACTGGAGAGGAGGTTGTCAATATTTTGAAGGCAATTTTCCCAGATTTTAATAGTTTTAATAAGGGATCCATGATGACTCTTCTATTGTGAGTATTGACCAGCCAGTGAAAGAGAGAGAGAAAACTGGGGTGTGAATACACAACTAACATTGCGTTACCCACTACTGCACCAGGAGCCTAGAAGGTTGAACCTCCCCCCCATCTGGATGAACCCCAGCATTCCCAGAGGCTGGTATGGACAATATATGGAAGGAAGAGAAAACTGCCCTTATCACGTCAGAGCAATATGCCAAGCCAACTACATATTGCCAACATTATTTTAAAACCAGTTTTCAGGAGAAGTCAAAATCTGCATGTTTATTGAGTTTAACCAAGGATTCTGCTTTCGTATCTCTCTGAGTATCACATGCTGGCTATTTTTAATGGCTGAATTCTCATGTATCTTTCCTATATCTGCAATGTATAAAACATAAAAATATATTATGCTTTAAACAAGAATTGGTTTCTCTCAGATAAAAATGATGAAACTGAAATGGTCTTCTAGTAAAGTAGAACCTTAGGTTTATTTTATTAATGGCTAATACATTCCCACTTCTTAAAGCATCTGCACTAGTTGTATCCTTTACAATCTCAAATTGCTTGTTTCTTGGCTTCATCCATTCTTCTTTTGGTCTTATTCCTAAGCTTTATTTCTTTTTTGTGCTAATATATTTTCACAGTTTTCTTTGGCATGAACAGTGTGTGCTTTTTATTCTGGCAAAGGTCCTGTTTTAAAAAAAAAGTTCTGGTTGAGTCCAGTCTCCAGCCATTTATGCATGAGAAGGGCACGTTCCAAAGTTATTTATATGGGTAAATTAGACTGTCAAAAAATTGCCTGCCTCTTGCCGACTAAAAATATATGCAGGGTTCTATAGTTTGCAGGTCATGTTTAGATTGGGGGAGGAGCAGAGCCTATGTTCAGATGTGATGTTACTAAACGAATGTCGGTATATAAAAGCAGAAAATAAATAAACAATGTACATGGGATGTTCAAAAATATGCATTGCTATTTTACATCCCTCTTGATCGTCTGTGTTTCAGCATTAAAAAAGCCTTTGTATGTTATTCCAATTAATGTTCTGATGTTTTAGCAGTTTCACCAAAATGGGCAACCAGGTATAAGCATGCCCAAGTTAAGTGCACAAGGTGTGCATCCAAAAGGCTAGGATGCACACAGGGACTTGCAGGCACACGCTAATGGGGTGTAGTGAAAAGCGTGCACAATCACCCTCGCGGCCTACCACGAGCCAAAAAGGGAGAAGCCTGGAAGCGGGGCCTAGCCAAATGCTACTCAACCCGTCGTGCCTGAAGTACCTCACTTAACTCCCCAGAGACGTGAGTGGGAATGTCAAATGATAAGGAAACAAATCAAATAGGAAAACACGCTCTTCTTTGTCATGATTTTCTTTATAAAGTAAAAAACTTTTATCTGAGCTCAGCCCTCCCTGGCTGAGAGCAGGAACTATAGGGGGAGAGGGCGAAAGCTTTCACCGCCGAGTCTCTCTCTCGGCCTACAACCACTAATTGAATTTAAGTCCATGCCACCTACTGGACTAAGGCACTCTACTGAGGGAGGGACCTAATGGTATCACCTCAGGAGGCAAGCGCTGCTATATAGACATCTCATCTTCCTGATGTCTTCTTTTACTTCTTTCTTCCTTTTTTTTTTTTTTTTACTTTCTTGCTCGAAATGCCATGTCCTCCATCTGCTGGAGACGGAGAATACAGGCTGATGTCGGGGCAGGACTATATAGCCGTGACGTCAGCTTTTGCTCCATCACCATCTACTGGCAGAGGTGCATAACCCACTGGTGGGGATTGACTTGCTAGAATGCAGAGGAATTTGTGTTGGCCCCTAAGTCCTTTCTCCATGTGGCACCTCTCTCAAGGGATAAGGGTACCTGGCTGCCAAGGGAGAGAGGGCTGCACAGAACTCCCCCCACCATCATCACTTAGTCTTGTGAGTGTGAACGGACAGGGTGGTGGAGGGTGGGAGGGATTTGCAAGTTACTGTACAGCATTTGGAAGAAGAAAAGTCCTGTTCCTCCCTCATATAATGACCCTTCAAACCACCTATACCCTATCTATCTATCTATCTATCTATCTATCTATCTATCTATCTATCTATCTATCTATCGATATAACAGAACAAGAGACTGCAAGTGCCTTAGATGTAATGTGAATAAACCACATGGCATAACTTGAGTCAGATACCTCTATAATATAAATATATGGTAGTACTTTAAAATGCAAATATAAGGCACTCACTTTATACTGCAAAATCATAGCTATAACTTTATAATGCAGTTATATTACAATGATGTTATACTGCAAATAAATGGTTATAACTTTATAATGCAAATAGATGACAATAACTTTATAACAAACTATAGACCTCTTTACTCCCCTGAGTACTCAGGGCATCAATTTCACAGTCTCACGGTATGCATACCATAATAGTTGGGGCCCGTGAAGATTAGGATAACCTACATAGGAAGAAAATCCACAGGAAGTGTGAGGTATGGAATGTGTTTGTTTTCTCTCTGGGCTGATGCAATTGTCCCATGTTCCCTCTGCTGATGTGGATGTTATCCCAAAACATTTTGTAAATCCTAGACAAGCAGGGTTTACGCTGCCTGGCACTGCACATCAGGCAGTATTCAAATAGAGATAACTGCAATCAATGAATCTGACCCCTACACATAAAGATGCTGCTGTGAAGATGTAGGGAGACATGGGAAATAGGAAACGCCATTTCCCTCATATTGAAAGGTGACTGCGCCTCTGGTCTCTACTTGGATTTTGACATTGTAGGTTTACTTACTTGCAGGCTGATACAGAAAAACGCACGGAAGAGCCAGCGCGCACAGGCAACTCTCCTGGGCGCGCAATTCAGGAGGGTGGCCTATGCAAATGAGGGCCTGCGGTAAAAAGAGGCGCTAGGGACACTTGCGCGTCCCTAGTGCCTCTTTTTTGACAGGAGCGGCGGCTGTCTGTGGGTTTGACAGCCGACGCTCAATTTTGCCAGCGTTGATTAATCTCAAACCACTGACAGCCACGGGTTCGGAAAACGAATGCCGGCATAATTGAGCGTCCGTGGGCTGATTTTAAATTTTTTCTTTTTTAAATTTTTTCTTTTTTGATTTTTGGGGCCTCTGACTTAATATTGCTATGATATTAAGTCGGAGGGTGTATAGAAAACCATTTTTTTCTGCTTTTCTGTACACTTCCCTGGTGCTGGCAGAAATTAACGCCAGCCTTTGGGTAGGCGTTAATTTTTTAAAGTAAAATGTGCGGCTTCGCTGCACATTTTGCTTTCTGGATTGCACGGGAATAACTAATAGGGCCATCAACATGCATTGCATGTTGCGGGTGCTATTAGTTTGGGGGGGGGGGGGATTGGTCGCACGTTTTCGACGCACTATTACCCCTTACTGAATAAGGGGTAAAGCTAGCGCATCGAAAACGCTCGGCCAAACCCGGGGCTAACTGCGCTCCACCGGAGCAGAGTGCACTATACTGAATCGGCCCGTTAGCTTGTCTGCATCTTGCAGCTTCTTTAGGGCAACTCCTGGTGCTGGACTGCAGTCTATCCTGCAGTAGGGGAAACTCTCCACAGCTACTGGAATCTGGTCAGGTCACTGTCTCCATTCTTTTGTTTCCATCTGCATATACAAGTTGCTTTCCTCTTTCACAGGTCTGGCCTCTCCTTGTCCCTCCAGATCTCGCAGACCGCTTTGAACCTCCTAGCTGCTTCTCCTCAGCCAGACTTCTGTTCCAACCACTCACAAAGTCCCACCCAGCTAGGGAGTGAGAAAAATTGCATCTTGTTTTCTGGCTGCACCTTACCCGAACTTTGCAAACTCTTGCTTCCTGAATCAGTCAGAGTTTTGATTTTCTGTTTCCTATCATGCAACCTCTGGTGTCAGCTTCACTATATCAGCTTGAATAAGGAGTGAGAGGGGGAATCTCTCTCTCTCTGTTGAAGTTTAATTCTGTAATTCCTGGTACTGAAGATATACCAGCTGTAGCAGTAACAGCGGCGGATTCCCGAGGAAGACCGGCCCGGGGATTCGCCGCCCAGGCCAGCCCAGGACGCATCACGTGGCCTGCCGAGCGCGGCTCCATCACAGCCGCGCAGGGCAGACCACGTGACTGGAGCGACTGGCCCACCGGGGGATGCCCGATCCCCCGATAGGCCAATCCGCCCCTGGGCAGTAACAAGTCTTTATCTTAGACAGCTTCCTTCAGTCTGCCATGTCCTTTTCTTACAGCAGTTTGTGAGTGCATTCCTTTATTAAACCCATGAGGCTCAGTGTAGCAGTCTAGTAGTAATTATTGTCCATGCATGGCTCATTCCCTGTGAAGGGTGGCATGGGTGTGAGCCCTTTGTGCTGCGGCATAGTTGGTGCAGCCTCACAGGTGGTGAACCTACCAGGCCTGTGCTGGCAGCTGGCAAACGTGGCTTGTAGTGGGACAGTCTGAAGCTTCACTTATAGCAGCCGCTTCCTCTGAAGTTGAGCCCTTGGGTTCTGGTGGCTGGCAGGTCTTAGGTGGGTCCCTAGGGTGGTGTAGAGAGCTAGACTCCAAAGGTGTGCCCGGGTCAGGGCAGGCAGCAGACTAAGAGAATCGGAGACAGGCCAAGTTCAGGGCAAGCGGCTAACAAGAATGGTCAGGTCCAGGCGAGAGGTCATATCCAGGGGGCAGGCAGTCATGGTCAGCTCCAAACAAGATGTCAAGATCCGGAGAGTTAGGCCAAGGGTGTGTGATGGACACTTCGGTGACGTCACCATTAAGACCTGGGTGAGCCCTTAGTTCAGCTAGAGAGAGTGCAGGTTAGTGTGCGGGGAGGTACCATTCAAATTCAGACCCTCCCTTTGAGAGGTTTTGAATAGCCATCCCTCCAGAGAGTCTATACAGCAGCTCTCTGCAGAGACCACAAGCAGCAGTCCCTTTTGGTTTGCTCAGAGTTTAAGAGGTAGTTAGGAGCTTTTCATAAGTTTTTTCTCAGGCTCAGAGGAGCCAGGCAAACCAGGGTCAGGAGGGGTGTCCCCTTCCAGTCAACTCGCTGGCTGTTTGGGATTTTTCCTCTGGGCTGTTTTCGGGTTTGAAGATTTTCAGTGGTGGGAGCCTCACTTGGATACCTGGGCATTTCTTGGACTCAGGGCATGGGGAACCCTATGACTGGGATGCCGAGGGATAGGGAAGATCTGCCCCTGAAATGGTGGTGACCCAGTGTGGGGAGTAACTCTGGTGTTAATATCAGTTTTTGCGGAAAAGAAACCATTTTGCTGGAAGATCCAGGAAGAAATTTGGCTGCCCTTCCATCCTATTTTAAGCAAAGGGAGCTGCTTGCTTCAAGGGGATTCCTCACATCAGGGATCCAGAAAGACGAACTAAAGAGTCTGTGTAAGAACCAAAGAGATCCAGAAGATCTGCTGACCATGAATAAAGGAAATCACAACGATCACTGGGGACACCCATCCAGTAATTTCATCACACTGGGGAGATAGAGAAAAGATTTACTCTCTGTGCCATAGAATCTTGTAATTTTTGCCCAGATTGTAAGAGTTTTTTTTGATCAAACTACAGAGATCCTGCTCACCTGGGAACTCCACTTAACCAAGCCCTGGAGAGTGGATTGTTTCCTGTGCCCTGGTATGTAAGTCTGGCACAGACACTGTAAGAAAAGAAAACAAGAGGATTCTGTGCTGCTGCACTTTGAGTTATTGTGCCATTCAACACCGTTATTTGAACAGTAAAGACTTTAATTTTGGACACCAACACAGTGACTCCAGAGTATTTATTTTGCACTCGCTGCACCCACTATAAGGACAAGTCCCCTTTCCAAAGAGAACACAAAGGAAAAGGGAAATTGTAACAAGGCCACCTCTTGTCACAATGAACCCTGGAAGTAAATCTTCCCCTAACCTGCAAAGGGCCTGACCTTGGAAGTAAGAGAGTTTGTGAAAGAGCTCGCCGGTGAGTGGTTCCAGCCCCCAAGAGAATCAACCCGTGCAGGATAGGCACACCAGGGTGGGGTTATAGGTGGATGAAGACACTCAGAAGGTACTGGACAAAACTGGCAGGACAAGGCAAGGCTGGACAAGGAAGGCTGGTGAGACGAAGCTAGAGAGACAAGGCTGGATGAGGCAAGGCTGAAAGACGAGGCTGGAAGATGAAACAGGAAATGCAGGACACAGGAACCAGGACTACTAGGCAACACATACTGCAAGGTAGAAAACTCGCTGCTGAGGCACTGCTGAAGGCTTTGGGTTCAGGTTTCCTGGGCTGGGTCCTTTAAATATAGGCATGCACTATTCGCACACACCTAGAGCAAATTCTGGGAGTACTAAGGGCATGGCTGGGCCTGGAAGCCACGTCAGCCCTGGTAGGCTGGAGCGGTGATCCTGCCGCATGTGGATTGAAGCAGCATTGGGCGAAAGTGAGATGGCTTGCGGGACCTTCCTCTGAGCCACACATCATAACAGTCCCCTCACCAATATAAGTTCATAGGACAGGGGCATGAATTAATAGTACACTGCCACATCCATTTTGTCCAGCCTGCTAGGGAGCCATGCTAGAAGGAGGAGTTCCAGCCCTAGGAATCTGTGGGCACAGGGAAGGAGTGAATCTTGCTCAGGATAAGATAGCAAGGTGGAAGCCGGTTACAGCAGTGCCATGAATTGCATCAAAGGTACGGCTGGGAAACTCAGCTACGCTGCCTGATCTGGTGAATCGCGGAGTGAGTCAGGCGTCTGAGCAGTTGTCAGTTTTCTGCCTGCACATTTCTAAATGTGCAGGAGTGAATTTTATCCGTGGGACTTTACAGAACTATTTTCTTTCCTGTTTCTGCAATTAGGATTGCTTCTGAGGTTTTTCTTGTGATACAGTTCTACGTTAATTACCTATGTCTTAATATGGCTACAGGAATGACAAAAGATTAGATAATGCTGCATAGCTGCCAGGTTTATATAGTAGTTCCCAAACTTCACTTGATGTTCATGATCCGGAGACGGGTGGGGGGCAGCTCTCTCTTTTGGGAGTATGGACATTGTGGTTCATTCAACTAGGGAAAATCAGGATGTGCCATGGGAATCTGCACCATTCAGTTCAGTCCTCCTAGCAGAGTGAACACCCTTCCCAGACAGACAGACAGACATCCACTCCACTTGAAACTGCTGCAGTATGACAGCATTATTAGCCCAGAGATGACAAAAGCAATTTACACAGATAGCCAATCAACTGAGTGAAGTATTTTTATTTGCTTATTTAAAGGATTTATATGCTGCATATAATAATAGTGTCTGGGTATGTGCTTTTGTTTGAAATGACATTATCTATGTCATTTCATGATGTTTTAAAACCAAAACAATAGTTGGAAAGCCCTGCCCTATCTCCCTGCCATCCCTGGAGGCAGCTGAAGTTTCCCATAAAGAAGATAGCTGTGAGAAACTCCCTTGCAAATCTCTCCTCCAGCCCATCCCCTTTGTTGAAAAGCAGCACCCCAGGAGCCGACCTGCCCACCTACCACCCTAGCCCAATATCCTGACCCCCAGCCCTAAATTTACCCAGTCTGCCCTGTTGGTCTAGTGGGGGCACAGAGCGACACCATACATTCTGGACCTGGCAGTCACCATTTTCCAAAATGGTACCAGAAACCCCATCATATGATAGGGGCAAGGGACCAGCCAGCGCCATTTTGGAAAATGGTGGCTACCAGGTCCAGAGCTTAGGGAGTTACTCCAGGCCCCCACTAGACCACCAGGGCAGATTGGGTAAGTCAGATTTTAGAGGGATATCAATTAACTGTATTCTTATTTACTTGCATGCTGGGATTTATTCAGGCTTTCCCAACTAAGCATGGCATCTCATCTACCAGCTCTGGTATTTAGGATAACCATCATGAATATTCATGATATTTACTTACACACTTTGGAGGTCCAGTACATGCAAACTGCTTATTTATTTTGATATTCTGAAAATCATATCTGTTTTGGGAGACCCCAGATGATGTTTGCAAGCACAGATTTACGGGTCTATTTATTTATTTATTCATTTATGAACATTTTTAACCCACCAGTTTGAAATACATGCTCCTGGTAGGTTGCAAAATACGCAAAGGACAATCACAATCACATAAAATCAATTAGTTAAAACAAAGACAAAACAATATGCACTGACTACCCCCGCCCACCCAGAAGCCTACTAAGGGTATCACTGACTGGCCTGTTCAAATAACCAACCATCTATGAAAAAGCTTGTTGATATTTACTAAACTGTGCTAAAACTGGGCGTTAACTCATGCTAATGGTCAGTTGTAATATAGGTGGATTTTATCATGGCCAATAACACACGTGTTACCGGCGGTCATTCTGCATCTATGTTACTGGCAATGGTAACATTAGCTCCCATGAGGGTTCTGATCCCTCGCCTTAAGTGCAAGCAAAGGGCCATTGTGGCCTGATATCCCTCTTTTCCTGAGTTACCAAGAAGGGTCTTAAAGGTAAGTCTCTAATCCCCAACCCCAAACTGCTGAAGAAAAATCCTTCAATGCCCTAATGTCCTCCTCCCACCCTGTTAAGTGCTGAAAAAAGGAACCTTATCTATCATATAATTGACAACACACAGCGATCAAACTTAGGGTGCACAGATACTGGGTTCTGTAAATAACCTGTGAAATGACTCACTTTGATGGCTGCACTAGAGGAGTGATAGGCATAAAATGGAGAAAAAAAATATGTGAATGAAGGCTTGTGTTGTGGGAGCGCTAGGGAGTGGTCCCCATTCCGGAGAGGTAGTGTGCACGACTGCAGAGGAGTTCCGAGGAAGCGCTGAGGCAGGCAAGGCATGTCCAAGCACGGGCGGCAGACTGAGGACCAGGAGCCCTGACCTCTGATGAACCTGAGTGCATCGAGAGAGACCCAACAACGCAATGCTGGTCTCTGGGGTAGCCCTCCGGCCACTTGATAGCCCTTTTGTACCTGCTGCCAGGAAGCGGCAGATGCGACAGGATGGACAGAGGTCAAGGACAGGCGATGGTACTGGAACAAGATGAAGACACTTGAAGACATGGTTGAGACTGAGGTACTTGGAAATGTGGTCGGGCGAAGGTACTTGGAGACATGGTCAGGTGAAGGTAGTTGGAGACATGGTCAGGCGAAGACACTAGGTAAGAAGGGAAGACTGAGGCAAGGCTAAGGCAAGGCTGAGACAAGGCTAAGGCACAGCTGCGTCAAGGAATCTGGGTGGCTCTCCTAGCAGGATCCAGCCGGAGTAGAGGCTACAGTGACCCAGGATGGCGGTACCCTAGCAAGTCCATTGCACGCAAGATCCACTGGCGGGTGGCTAGGATGGACCCCTGGAACCTGAAACATCCAAATGAGGACAGGCAAGGACACTAGGTGGACGAGGACTCTTGATGAGAGGGTAGACGACAGCAAGGTTAAAACTCAGGATGAGGTAGAATCTGGGCAACACTCAAAGCAGGTTCCGGCCGAAGTGGAGGCTTCAGTGACCTGGTGCAACTGGCGACAAGACAGATTTACTGCAAGCACAATCCACTGGGGGGAGGCTAGGGCGAAGCTGGAACCAAGGACATCCGAAGACAAGGCCTCCAAAGAGAGAGGCCGGAAGAAGTGGACACCTGGAGGCAGAACATCTGAAGATGAAGACATCAGAATCATCTGAAGACAAGGACATCAGGGACATCTCAAGACGAGGACATCTGAAGGCAGGATCAACTGGAACATCTAGAGATATGGACATCAGGGACATCTAACAACGAAGACATCAGGAAGATCTGCAGGCGAAGACATCAGGAATATCTAAAACAAAGATATGGGATCCGACGAGAGAACAGGAACACAGAAAAAGACGATGAGGGAATTCCCATGAAAAACGGGGTGCCTTGAAGAAGATGGCAACAAAGAGAAGTCCAGGAGCGGACTGACTTCTTGCAAAGGCACTGAAGGACTGGCGAAGGGCCCTTTTATAGGGCTGAAGTGGATACACCCTGATGACATCATCGAGTGGGACTGCGGGGCTACTCCTACAGCGGGCCCTTTAAGATGGTAGGAGAAACGTAGCCGCATGCCTAGGAGGCAGGACCACGGACAGCGGCGTCCATGCCGCGAAGAGGAGGCTGGAGGCAGCACTAGGCTGCAACTCTGCCGGTGGCGGTGGCTTCCTCAGTCGCAGGAGGGAAGCTGACTCAGAGGCGGCCTCCGGGCCGCACAGGAGGATGACGTCAGCGGCCTCCTGGTCGCAGAGGCGGAACAGTGGTGGCTCCCAGGCCACATGGAAGCACAATGGCACAGCCCGCTGTGCAGGAGGAAGACGTGAGCAGCCTCCGGGCCGCAAAGCTATACGGCGGCGGCTCCAACTGCCATGGAGTGCAGGCAGCAGCCTCAGGCCACAGAGTCAGTGTTGAGAGACTGGCAGGGGAGAGGTGAGAGGCTACTCGCAGCCCTAGCCAAGAACAGAATCGTAACAGCTTGTAGGTGCATTTCTCAGTCTGTGTGTAAAGGAGCCTGTTCTTTCTGAACTAAAGCAAAATGAAGGAAAGAGAGCATAGGATTATTATGCTTCAGGACTGAGAAATGCTGACTTTGTAGAATTTGCTTATATTGCAAAATAACTCCGACTCTAAAGAGAGCAAGTATGTGTCTTAATCCCTTCTAAAAACATGGAATCATAGAAACAGCATTCTGATCAGATAATTCCTATTTCGAGACATTCTTAAGACTATATGGTCATTGAACTAAAATGAATTTCTATAATTTTGAAACAAAAAGGAGCAATAGGCTCTGGTATGCTCTTCCCCTAACTCATGCATATGCATAGACTAAGGAGGTAATTTTTAATGGAGTTACACGTGTAAATGTAACATATTATTGTAGAAATTTAAAAAAGCCATTTATGCATGGAAAATGCACTTACACGTGAATAACTCATGGACAATTTAATGGTATGTATAGTAGCAATTTTCAAAAGCTCACTTACATGGGTAATGTGCATTTACATGTGAAAAAGCCAATTTTAAGCGTGTAAATGCTTTTTGAAATTAGGCCCTTAAAGTGCACTTACATGTGTAAAATCTATTGACAATTCAATGGCGTACATTTTAGCAATTATCAAAAGCCCACTTACACAAGTAAAGTGCCTTTACATGTGTAAAACCCAGTTTTAAGCATGTAAATCCTTGAAATTTACCCTCTAAACATACAGGGGTGAATTTTCAAAACATTACATGCGTAAAAATTAGCATATACGCACATAAATAGATTCTACTCATGCATTATGTATTTTATAAAAGTTCAAAATATGCCTACATTTTCACTTTCACGTGCACCTATCCATGCATACAAAAGGGACTCCTGCTGCATTCCTGCTGCCCTTCGTTGGAACTTCAGGAAAATTCTGACAATTCTTGCTCTGAGCCAAAAATCTGCCTGCTTTTCTGTAAACAGGAACAGATGCAGATTTCTTCTCAGGGAGACTGTTATTGCATTCCTGTCTGTTCACCTGTGTACTAACAAAGAAGTTGACCTGACACTGCTTTTCAAATATAGAGAAACCAGCCAGCTCTGATCGCTGATTAGCTTAATGAGACGTAGACTTTAGTTTCTAATTACATTACAAAGGTCGGAGAGTCAATCTTAATGAATCTCCGGAGTTAGCCTGTAATATCTCTGAGTTGTGCAATTTTTAATAGATCGATCTGTTGTGGCTTTTTAAAAATGTGAAAGAACAGCATATAATTGTCTTGGATTACTGAAGCAATTGCTACGTTTATATAATATTTAACCAATTATGTTGAATCGACACAAAGCTTAATAATTTACTAAATCTTGACATGCTTATTCTAGGTATCAAATCTAAAAGAAACTCTATGAAATAAACTTAGAAAATTGTGGAATAATCTGAACATGCTCATGGCACTGTAGCCCAATCGAAATAGTATCAGATTACGTTGGGAGCTGAAGAAGGAGTAGGAGAAAAAACTATTAAGTAAAGAAAAAAAAAAAAGAATAACGTAAGAACATTGGGGTAGATTTTCAAAAAACGCGAATAGGCGTACTTTTGCTGGCGCATCAGGCGCCAGCAAAAGTACGCTGGATTTTAGTAGATACGCGCGGAGCCGCGCGTATCCACTAAAATCCTGGATCGGCGTGCGCAAGGCTATGAATTCTGTATAGCCGGTGCGCGCCGAGCCGCGCAGCCTACCCCCGTTCCCTCCAAGGCCGCTCCGAAATCGGAGCGGCCTTGGAGGGAATACTCTAACGCCCTCCCCTCACCTTCCCCTCCCTTCCTCTACCTAACCCACCCGCCCGGCCCTGTCTACACCCCCCCTTTACCTTTCTCTGGGGATTTACGCCTCCCGGAGGGAGAAGTAAATCCCCGCGCGCCAGCGGGCCGCTAGCGCGCCGGGACGTGATCTGGGGGCGGGTCCGGAGGGCGCGGCCACGCCCCTGGGCCGCCCCGGGCCGTAGCCACGCCCCCGGGCCCGCCCCCGGAACGCTCCCGACACGCCCCGAAAACGCCACGCGGTTCGGGCCCGCCCCCAACATGCCCCCGACACACCCCCTCCGAAAACCCCGGGACTTACGTGAGTCCCGGTGCTCTGCGCGCGCCGGTAGGCCTATGTAAAATAGGCTTACCGGCGCGCAGGGCCCTGCTCGCCTAAATCCGCCCAAAACCGGGCGGATTTAGGCGAGCAGGGCTCTTAAAATCCGCCCCATTGTGATCATGTATTAAAAATGTTTCAATAAATGTCCTAAACTAGAAATGATTTTGCTCTAGTCCTATGCACCCCTGCATATGTATGCAATTTAGTGTATGTCAGCTAGGGTCTATGAGGACCTATATAGGAATTGTCTCCAGGTGAAGAGAGGATGCGTGTTTCCTGTGCTCCGTGCAAAAAGGACGGAGACAATAAATAGGTGTGGAATCATATCTCAGGATTCTTCTTTGTGACAAAGAAGGATGGGACTCTCAGGCCTTGTATCAACTACCGCGGCTTGAATGCGATTACCCACAAAGACAAGTACCCTCTGCCTTTGATCTTGGAACTATTTGATCGTCTGCACGGGGCCTCCATATTCACAAAGTTGGATTTACGCGGGGCGTACAACTTGGTGCGGATTCGCCCTGATGATATCTGGAAGACCGCTTTCAACACCAGAAATGGGCATTACGAATATCTGGTGATGCCCTTTGACCTCTGTAATGTGCCCGCAGTATTCCAACAAATGATGAACGAAATTTTCAGAGACCAACTATAGACCAAGGTTGTGCCATACCTTGATTACATCCTTGTCTTTTCCAAAGATCTGGCTATGCACCGCACTGACATCCTTCAACTCCTTCATGAGAATCACTTATTCGCAAAATTGGATAAGTGTTTGTTTGAGAAGTCTAATCTGCCTTTCTTTGGGTACATCATTTCACAACAAGGATTTTCAATGGATCCCGCCAAACTCAAAGTAATCCAAGATTGGCCGCAGCCCATGGGTCTTAAGGCACTACAACGATTCTTAGGATTCTTTAATTATTATTGTCATTTTATTCCACATTATTCAACCCTGGCAGCCCCTCTGACTGCATTGACTCGTAAGGGCCAAGATACTCGTGCATCACTGAAGCTTAAGTAGAGCCCACGGCGGGAACCGAGCTGTGGCCCGGATGATGACGTCAGCAGAGCACTGGTATATAAGCCCAGGCTCCGCTCCCTAGCTTTGTCTGCAACAGGTCTCCTCGCTGGTCGAGTACTTGTTGCCTTCTGAGAGATTTGTTTCATTCCTTGTGTTCCTGATCCTCTTTGACTCCTGTTTCTGGTTTCCTTGATCCTGTGTTCCTGTTCTCCTACCCACCTTGGATTGTCTACTTGGATCTGACCTCTGCTTTGCCTGACCACACCATTGACTCTCTCCAAGCCCGGACCTCTGCTTTGCCCGACCATGCCATTGACAATCTCCAAGCCTGGACCTCTGCTTTGCCTGACCACGCCGCTGACGCTCCCCAAGTCTCGACCTCTGCATTGCCTGACTACTCCGTTACCTCTCCAGACCCAGACCTCCGCATTGCCTGACTACGTTTAACTATCTCCGCGATCAGACCTCAGCCTTGCTTGCCACTACTTCCAGATTGCTGCCAGCCCTGACACAGCTTGCTCTATGATGCCTCTTCAGCCTACATCCTGGACTTGGCCTATTCAGACTTTGGCCTGCTCTTGCTCGGGTGACCCCTGTCTGACTTTGTTCCTTTGGCGCCCAGGTCTCTGGGATACTATCTCATCCAGTACAAGACTGTACTACACCTCTGCTGCTGTCTCTGGGCTGACCTCGATCCTTTCATCAACGATGACATATGGATGCCCACCTAAGTCCAGCCAGCCCCGGCACCCAAAGGCTCAACCCGCGGGGAACGAGGGCTGGTATTGGTGAAGCGCCAGTCGGCCTCTGTCCATCAGCCCACTCCGCCTGCCGATGGTGGGGACCCGTAGGACCCTTCCTATGGGTTGGGCCAACACCATCTTGGCCCAAAGGTCCACCTCCGACACAACACCTACCTCTGCCCAGCAGAACTCCAGTCCAAGAATCATGAACCCTCGTTACTCAAACAGGAGCCATGGCTACTGTCAAGCACATCGAACTTCAAGAAGGAAGTTTTGGAGGGTTTTTCAAAGTAAGAGATTTGAAGCAATGCATGAAGGGGCAATTTTCAAGCTTTCTCCCATTAGGACCAAGTCTAATGAATCTGCAGACTTGCCACCAATTCTTAATAGATGGGTACTTTCGCTTTGAAAATTGCCGTGGGTACAAAGTACCTGCTGACATTTGCACCCACTTTTGCTATGGGTATTTTTCTCATGAAAAAATATCATGTTAGATTTGAAAATGCTATCTACTTGTGTTATTTGCTTTCTCATACCTAAATACATCTCCAGTAGTGTCTTCTCTAAATGTCGGTAAAAGTATGCACGTTGTAGATTAAATTCCGCAAATTAGTTGCATGGAGGCTGGGCAATTTTCAGGCTTCCAATTTATGTGTGCAAATCACTATTTACATGTGCAAATGGCTTTGAAAATTGTCCTGAAAAAACTTATGTTCTGAAGCACAAAATACAGATTGAAGCAACAAAGCTTAATCAGCACTCCCAGAAACCCCAAGATGTGGTAATTTGAAGGATCTACTTTGTAGATAAAAAGTGTCAGAACAGAATTCTTTCCAACTGCAAAAAACAAAACAAAATAGAATGAACTGAATTATCTAAACAGTACCTGCACTTCTCCAGTTCTGCCAAGGACACTAAGGGCTTCCTTCTACAATAAAAAGACTGTGGTTTATTCCTCTTGTGGATCACGGGATTGACATGTAAATGTGTTATAAAGCAAAGCAACACTCAACATATTTATAAGCCGAGGCAAATGAATAATATATTTCTCATTTTCTTTGAACACACTATGTTATAAAGAAAGCAAGGTTTAAGTACTAAACATACATTGGGAAGGAGATTTGCAATTTGCACATGCACCATATTTTGGCACCAGTCTCATACATCTCCAGTGCTCCCAGGTGCATTCCACTGTAATAGTTCGAAATGTCTAAATCACATAAACCAAAGCGTGACTATTATATAGAGTAGTTTTGGAAAGAAAACAGAATGTAAACTGTGATGCAGTTTTTCAAGATTTAAGCGTAACCATTAAATGTAGGTGATTTTTATCATTATATGACTTACACAATTACTTTTAAGTGCTGTCAGAAAGCATGTGCCATCATCATGCTTCATGGGATGTATAATCCTTAAGCAGAAAAATGGTAAATTTGCAGAGAATCTCCTTAAAATGGTGATTTTTCCACTAGTTCTTGTGGAAAAACTGTAGAAATAAGGGTCAAGAAACAAATTATTTCTACATAGTCAAGTAGACTACCATGACAACTACAGCACTTTGCCCAAGGTTGAAAAATTGCAGAATCTTTTGTGGGACCAAAGCATTGTTTATTTATTTAATTACATTTAAAACCAACAAAATCAAAGCCCAAATCCCCCTCTTTATGGATAACAGCAAATAATACCAAACCATAGATGCAAAATCAGTGAAAAATTAAGGACGATACAACAAAGCAAAAAGATAAAAGCACAGAATAATATCAATGCGAAAATACACAAACATAATTAAATCTATTGAAAAATCCAAAGTAGCCTAAATATGACAATTCAAGGAAAAGCAGATCAAAATAATCAAGTCTTTACAAGCTTACAAAACTGCAAATACTGCTAACATAACTTGGCTTCAATTAGAAGGCTGTTCCAGACTGATGGAGCCACACAGCTTAAAGATCTATGCTGCGTTACAACAATTAATACAAAAGGCAGACCGTAAACAGTTAAAGGTGCCTTTGATGACCATAATGAATATTTGGGAGCATAATATAATAAATGAACTGCCAAACATGTTGGACCTAGCGCCGGGGAATTTTTTTTGTTAACTCATAAGGAAGAGCAGTTTTTGCGAGTTAAATATGCCACTATCCCGGTTTTATATGGTAGCCCCAAAATCCATTAAAAATTCCTAAAAATCATTAACAGTACCTCCGTGTCATCCTATTGCATCGGATAAGGGCTCTTTCCTTAGTGATTTTTGTGAATAGTTTTGGAACCAGCAATAATACAAACATGATCATGTATGCAAAGATACATCAAGTGTTGGTCACGATAGATGCAGAGGAGTAATGAGGGAGGGGATGGGGGGACAAAGCTCTCGGGCACCGGGCTGTAGGGGGTCAGGAGGGCCTCTTTTTGTATTTTTTTCAGCTGCATGCAGGTAGAAGGTGAGAAGAGGGTGTTATTTGAAATGTCTGCTGTTTCTTTGACCTTAAACATTTCTACAAGGAGGATGGTGATGGTGATGGTGGTGGGTAGTGGGAAGGGGAGGCAGGCACAGGGGAAGCAACACAAATGTATTGACCCCAGGCTCTGGAGACCCTTTGCTACACCACTGGATAGATGTGACTTCACTGGATAGATGTGACTTCGCTGTACACCAACATTCCACATTTGTCTGTGTTAGAAGTGGTGAGATCTATTCTATACAATGCTCCACAGCCTTGGTGAATACACTCAGATTTTGCCAGAATAGTGCCATGCAAAAACGTTTTCCGTATTCAATGAGAATTTTACCATCAGGTTCATGGAGTAGCAATGGGTTCTCCTCTTGCTCCTGATGTTGATAATTTATATAATGCATTGTTTGAGGATACAGTTATATACCTATTGGAGTGGTTTGCCACATATTAATGTGGAGAAGATATATTGATTACTTTTATGCTTTGGACCTCAACTTAAGAGAATTTATAGAAGTTTTTTGAGTGGTTGAATTCTTTGAAGCCTAATCCACAGTTTACTACGCAATATAATGGTGAACATTCTTGGAAATTTGGATTTGTAAATATGGAGGTGGTATTTGTACTTCAATTTTTCGGAAACCTACAGAGTAAAATAATTTATTGAGATTTGGTAGTTGTCCTGTATATTCACTGACAACTGGTTTGCCAGTTGGTCAATTTTTTCAATTGTGAAGACTGTGTTTAGATTTTTCGGATTTCATGACACAGACTCAGTTATTGGCTACCCAGTTCATAGAGTGAGGGTATTCATTATCCATTATTCAGAAAGTGTATTTGAGGGCATGATATATGGATCAAACGGTTTATTATAATATAGAACCCAGCATAAAGGAACTAACATGGTTTGTGTCCTTTCATATACAAATAAGGCAGCAGCAATGGCTAGATTTATTAAGAGACATTGGCATGTGTTTTCCCTACACTCTGTTTATTTAAAACCACCAACCTCCAACCTCAACCCTAACCCTCCCAATATCTTCAATCTGTAAGCTCTTCAGCCTGGATTGCGGTAGCAGCCTACTAATGTCCCAGGGCCGGCACTTTTGCCAACACTAGGGAGCTAAACTGGAAATATACTCTTCCAGCAAATTGCTTCTAGGGAGCTATGCTAGCAGCCTATGCTTCCAGTATAACTCCCTAATGAGGGCAGAAGCGACAGGTCTGGGCCTCAGTAGACTACTATCATGATCCGGGCTGAAGAACTTACAGATTGAAAGCACCGGGAGGGTGGGAGGGAAGCCCGAGGAGGGGTATTTAAACATGACAAACATGCAATTGAGGACTGGGCAGGAGGGAGGGGGGCAGGCCAGAGCCCGACTTCTTCTTTTTAAATTTTTTTCAGTCTTTTTGAGGGGTTTGTCAGGATGGGAATGCTCAGCCTAGTACGGACGCTTGCCATAGCTGGGGGGAGGGGGGGGGGGCTGCCATTTGGGGTGCTAGACCCGCAAGCTTCTTCTTTATTCTTTTGGAGTACTGCTGCACCTCTTAACTGGAGATATTCTTTTGAATATAGCTGGCCAAGACTAAAGTTATCCAGCTACCTGAACCTGGATAACTTTATACCTGCTAGCAGGCATATCTCGAGTTAGCTGAATAATTTATTGGAGTTATCTGGATAAGTTAGTTGGCTAATTTAAACCTGCCCTGGTTAAAAATTGGAATCTTATATACCTTCCTGTTTAAATATTAATAAGAATATGGTATGATCGGGGAATGATATGATTATTGAGAATGTAATGTAGTATATTTGTAATGATGTAAACCGGAAATACCTTTTCTGTTTGTCTTTGGAAAATGCATAAACTTAAAAAAACCAAACAAACAATCAAAAAAAAACCTGCCCTGGAATACCACCACATGCTCTTTTTTATTTGTCTAAATTTCAGCTGGATAATTACCTATCTGGTTAACTATTAGCTGAATAAGCAAGGGGAATTTTCAAAACTTGCCATTTAGACAGATAATTTGTGAGTTATCCATCTAAATGGCTGTTGCGAGCATGGCCTACGGCTGGTGATGAGAGCATGGAGGTGTGGTCGCTAGCTCATAGGAGAGCGTGAGCCCCTGAACCACAGCACGACTCAGGGAGGAGCCCCAAGGCACACCGTGGGAGGTGAGAGCATGCAAGCATGGGTGGAACAGGAACAAGGCAGGACTAGAACTAAGGCAAGGAACTTTGGAACAGGAACAAGGCAGGGTCAGCCCTCCGCTGGACCTACACAAACCAATGAGACCCAGCAATGCAATGCTGGTCTCAGGAGTAGCCCTCTGGCCACTCAGAAGTCCTTACAGACCCGCCGCTTGGGAACGACACGTGCGTGAGGCCAGATGGAGGCTGAGGGCAGGAACAAGCCAAGACAGGAACTTGGAAGACTTGGACGAAGACTCATGGAACTTGGAAGACTCAGACAAGGACTTGGAACTTGGAAGACTCAGACGAGGACTTGGAACGTGGAAGGTACAGGTGGGCACTGTTCCTCAGGGCGCCCTACACAGCCCCCCATGGGCTGGTCACGGACCACCCTGTCCTATTACGCACCCTACACAACCTGGGAAGGTTGGTCGCGGACCACATGGGAGCGGTACAAGCGCTGGAAGGGGATACAACCAAAAAAGGCTCCAATGACCGGAGACAGAAACCAGATCAATATGGATTTACCCTCGGGGTGGTCATCTGGAGGACTCAAAGAGCTGGAAGACTCAGAACTTGGAAGACTTGGAACTTGCAAAACTTCAGGAACATCAGGACTTCAGGAAACGGAACAACGGGACCTCTGGGACATCAGGACTTCTGAACATCAGGACCAAGGAACATCTGGAACATCAGGACATCTGGAACTAGGACAAGGCAATGAAGGAGCTCCGACGAGGAATGAGACCAGGAACATCAAAGACGTGGAACAAAGAGCCATCTAGACAAGTGAAGTCCAAGGAGGACCTTGACTGGCGAAGAAGAACATGGACGACCATGAGATACGATATGAAGGCCTTGAGGAACTGGAAGTGAGCCCTTTTATAGGGCTGAAGCAGGAAACATGATGAGGCTGGCTTCCGGTGGGGCTGCGGGCTTTTCCCACCACTGGCCCTTTAAATAAACTGAAGAGGCATGCGCCGGCGCCTAGGGAAGCCCAGAAGTGGAAGCAGGATGGAGGACAGCAGCATCCCTGCCACATTGCAGAGAGAGGTCCTGGCAGCAGCGCACAGGCCGCATAGGGGATCCCTGGCGGCAGCTTCCGGGCCTTGAAGGTGGAGGCTTCCCGGGGGAGGCACTATGCCGCAAAGACGCATGCCAGTGGCAGCTCACAGGCCGCTAGAGTGGAGGTAGCAGCAGCAGCCCAGCCGGGAAAAGGAGATCCCAGCGGTGGCTTCCCCGCCATGGAAGCAAGGTCAGCGACGGTGACTTCCCAGCCGCACAGAGGGACGGCGGCGGCCCCTCCTGCCATGAGAGTGGAGTCAGCCACGAAGCAGCAGTGGTACGGAGCGGCATAGGCTGCAGCATCGGGCCGGTGGTGGTGAGTTGAAGGCCTGCTCGCGGGATGGGCTCTGCTAGCAGGGATGCAACAATGGCTTTGAATATTGACCTTTATTTTGTCTTGGCTATACATAGCTTTAACAGATAGATTAATTTGGTCCTTACTTGCAGATAGAGGAGAGTGCAAGTAAGCTTTATTAACATGTAAACAATTTATAGATTCTTTCTATTCGTAAACTGAAGACAGGAGCTGCTAGGGATGTGCATTTGTTTACAACGAATGCGCAATCCGCAACGTATAGGTCCCTATTCGTTGCATTCGTGGGTTCACGAAACGTATGGTGAACCCCCACGAATGCAACATATCATTAATAATAAAACCCCACCCTCCTGACCCCCCCAAGACTTGCCAAAAGTCCCTGGTAGTCCAGCGGGGGTCCTGGAGCAATCTCCTGCACTCGGACCGTCGGCTGCTGGTATTCAAAATGGCGCTGTAGCCTTTGCCCTTACTATGTCACAGGGACTGCCGCTGCCATTGGTCGGCCCCTGTCACATGATAAGAGCCCAAGATGGCACCGGCCGTCCATTGCTCCTACCTTGTGACAGGGGCCGACTAATGGCACCGGCAGCCCCTGTGACATAGTAAGGGCAAAGGCTATCGGCACCATTTTGAATACCGGCAGCCGATGGCCTGAGTTCAGGAGATCGCTCCAGGACCCCCGCTGGACCACCAGGGACTTTTGGCAAGTCTTGGGGGGTCATGAGGGTGGGGGGTTGTAGTTAATTAAATTTAAAGGGTTGGGATGTTTTTTTTTTCTTTTTTCCAACTTTAATGGAAAACAAAT
Source organism: Rhinatrema bivittatum (assembly GCF_901001135.1). Classification (NCBI taxonomy): domain Eukaryota; kingdom Metazoa; phylum Chordata; class Amphibia; order Gymnophiona; family Rhinatrematidae; genus Rhinatrema; species Rhinatrema bivittatum. Next base: position 619,639,593 of record NC_042615.1, on the reverse strand, counting down.
ATTGAATGCAACTAATGGACGAATCTGGTTTCCCCCTATGAAAACAGATGCAATGGATTTGGGTCCCGGCGCAACGAATACCGAATAGCAAAATTTTTTTTCCTTCTGCACATCCCTAGGAGCTGCCAACACAGTCTGGTCACTGAAATAAGGACAGGACAGGGAAATACCTACAGTACCTGAATGTAATCCACTTTGAAGTGTCTGAAAGGCATAATAGAAATCAAATACATAAATAAAATAATTATGCAGGATTGGCCAGATTAGCTGCTGATTCATATGAGACCTAGTCAACAACACAGAAACTATCTAAAGTAAAGCATGCACACAACATTAATAAAAGAAACAAACAAGTTGCTGTGGAAATAGGACACTGTGAAAACAGGACAACACTAAATGAACAGGAAAGCACCTGTGGAGACAGGATAAACTCAGAGGAGCTCTGAGGTTGTGGTGGATTATAATGCTGAATAGTTGGTGTGGATGTGCAGAGTAGATAGTCTGTAATGGTCTTTATCTGCTATCATGTTTCTATGTTTCTAACAGGAAACTATGAAATAAATCATAGATCTTACACCCAATAAGCACTGCTTTAGTCTAGTAAGCAATGTGCTATGGTTAAGTGTCTCAAACACGACTTGAAATCACTTACAATAAGCAGGCAGGGAAGCCACAGAAGGAAAGTAGTTCAGAAGATTGTGTATGTGAAGCAGAAGCAGTCTCCTCCTCCTCTTCCCCGGCAGCAGCGGCAAGCTACTATTGAGCAGATGGGGTGGTGTCCTCCTTCAATTTCACAGACTAGGAAGCAAGTAATATCCAAAGTGGTGACATGACAAATTGCTGTAATGATTGCTGTGGATGATCAGCCACTGCAGATTGTAGAGAATGGTGGATTTAAGAAGCTGATCCATCTTTTAGCCCCTGACTACAAACTTCCTTCAAGAACTACATTTACCCGTCAGGTGATTCCTTCCCTGTACTCACAATGTCATGCTCAAATGCAGAGTGTGATGGCAAGGGCAAAGGGAAGGAGCATACATCTCACCACTGATGTTTGGACTAGTATGAATGCAATGCACGCATATTTGTCTCTAACAGCACATTGGTGGCAGCTGGATGAGGCATTAACTGTAAGCACAAGCAGTGGCAGTAGCACCAGCAGCTCAAAAAACGTTTCGCCAGGATACCGGTGGGCTTTACTGCATGCTCAAGTGCTAGACAAGAGACATACTTCTGAAAATATCTTACAGGCCATTCAGGAGATGATGGAAGGATGGAAAGGGCTACTTAGAAGCAGTGATATGGTGGAATTTTTAAATGGACATGTTATTACTGACAATGGTGCCAATATGATTAAGGCTCTGGCTGATAGTGGATTCAAGGGCATCCGATGCTTTGCACATACGCTGCACCTGGGTAGTGAGGGATGCTTTGGGGCTAAGTGGCAAGGAAATGCAAGGTGCTGGTACTAGTCAAGTCCTGAAGCGGTTGATTGAAAAGTGTTGCAAAATAGCTGGGCATTTCAATCGCAGTGTGAAAAGTGGGAAGGAACTCAGAGAGAAACAGATAGCAGTTAGGGCACCATTGCACAACCTTGTTCAAGATGTGCCTACCAGATGGAATTCCACTTATCTTATGTTGGAGAGGTTGTCTGAACAGCAGACACCTCTGCATGATTTGGCAATGGAATCTGAAATTGGATTGGAAAGTCCTCTTGGATGTCAGGACTGGACAAACATTGCACAGATGGTGCATGTCCTCAAGCCTTTCAAAGAATATACTGATGAACTGAGTGCAGCTACGGCCACTTTAGGTGATATCATCCCTGTAATATCATCCCTGTAATGAGGAATCCCTCATTCCTACCCCCTCCCTCGGAATACCTTGTTACCCCAAAAAGCCAACTCTTATCAGTTCTTACCAGTTTTGACACGTTACTCCCCATGCTTAAGCTGTATCCAAGTTTTTCTCTCCCCCTGTTCTATGTAAGACAACTTTGTCACTGTTTTTTATGGTTGCAATGTAAACCGGAGTGATAATTAACTCTGTTATTTGAACTTCGGTATAGAAAAGTTATAAATAAATAAATAAAATAAAATAAATAATATACAATCTGGAGCAAGTATTAGAGGAATTTCTGCATCATCCAGATTTCTCAAAGGAAGTGTTGCAGCTTGTGAAATGCTTAAAAGAGCAAGTACAAAAAAGGTTGAAACCTCTAATGGAAAGGATTGCTATATGTTAGCTGCTATGAGTACCCACGTGTGAAAGGCAATTTTGCTCTCAAGTGCAATGCTCTTGCAAACTGGAAACATAAGTTGATTAAAATAGTTGAAAAGATTTCAACTCCCACTCCATCCTGTTCAACTGCTTCTAGTTCCACCAGCTGCTCCCCTCTCTTGACACTTCATCCTCCTCCCAAATTTCATCAAATTGGTGGCGGTGCCATTTCAAAGGCAAGAGCAAGACTTGGCAGAATTGTGACTGGTGCTGCTAACCAGCAGCAATATTACCCGCAAGAGAAGGTTGCAGAAATGCATGTGAAGAATATTCTCTCTGAGCCAGTTCAGAGCATGGAGTCAGATCCCCTGAGATATTGGGCAGAAAAAGCTTCAATGTGGCCTGATCTTACCATAGTAGCACAACACTTTCTTTCTTGCCCACCCACCAGTGTGCAAAGTGAAAGAGTATTTTCATTGACTGGAAACACTGTGAGTCAACACCATGCACATTTGACTCCAGACTTAGCAGAGGAATTGGTTTTCATCAAAATGAACCTTCCGCTGCTTGGGAATCCAAATATTCCCTCTGACTGGGAGGAGAAGTGAGCCGCTTGACTAGGCCCGGGATGCAAGGTCGGTTGAGGACACAGCAGGACAAAGCGTTCATCATGTCTTGTGACTTCCGGATTGGCTTTTTCATGCGTCCCCGACACAGCCCGTTGGGGCGCACTACAGGCTGGCAGCCAGTCAGCCCTGCTCCTGCCTCCTGTCCAGGTCCAAGATGCAAAGTTGAGGGCTGGAAGAGAGGCCTTGCATGCTGGTCTGAACAGCTGTGCTCCCAGCACCACCCGCTGGGGCACCTGGCACTGTGCCGCTGACGCACCACAGTGCCGCCGCTGCCTCTTGTGGCCCCCAGCAGAAGCCAGTCTGAGAGTCACAAGACATATAGTGAAAAGCCCCGTCCTGCTGCTTCCCCCCACCACAGCCTGCCAGCCAGTCAGCCAGTCAGCCCTGCTCCTGTCTCCTGTCCAGGCCCGAGATGCAAGGTCGAGGGCTGGAAGAGAGGGCTTGCATGCTAGTCTGTGCAGCTGTGCTCCCAGCACTGCCCGCTGGTGCACCTGGTATTGTGCTGCTGACGCACCACAGTGCCACCGCTGCCTCTTGTGGCACCCGGCAGAAGCCAGTCTGGGAGACACAAGGCATATGGTGAAAAGCCCCATCCTGCTGCATCCCCGCACCACAGCCTGCCAGCCAGCCAGCCAGCCAGCCAGCCAGCCCTGCTCCTGCCTCCTGTCCAGGCCCGAGATGCAAGGTCGAGAGCTGAAAGAGAGGCCTTGCATGCTAGTCTGTGCAGCTGTGCTCCCAGCACCGCCTGCTGGGGCACCCAGCACTATGGATGTGAATCGTTTTTCTGACGATTGAAAATATCGCCCACAGACAGACACCACACGCACACAGGCTTCTCACTCCCACGCTCTCTCTCGCCCACAGACATACACCACATGCACACAGGCTTCTCACTGCCATGCGCTCTTTCGCCCACAGACAGACACCACACGCAGACAGGCTTCTCACTACCACGCACTCTCTCGCCCACAGACAGACACCACTCGCAGACAGGCTTCTCACTCCCTCGCTCTCTCTCGCCCACAGACAGACACCACTCGCAGACAGGCTTCTCACTGCCACGCTTTCTCTCACCCACAGACAGACACCACATGCACATAGGTTTCTCACTGCCATGCTCTCTCGCCCACAACACCACACGCAGACAGGCTTCTCACTGCCACGCTTTCTCTCACCCACAGACAGACACCACACGCACACAGGCTTCTCACTCTCACGCTTTCTCTCACCCACAGACAGACACCAAACACACAGGCTTCTCACTGCCACGCTCTCTCTCACCCACAGACACCACACACTCACAGGCTTCTCACTGCCAAGCTTTCTCTCGCCCACAGATAGACACCACACGCACACAGGCTTCTCACTCCCACACTTTCTCTCATCCACCTCCAAGGCTGGTCCCAGCCGGTTTCCTTCCTCTGCCTCCCCCAGCGTCCACCTCCGAGGCCGGTCCCAGCCGGGTTCCTTCCTCTGCCTCTTCCAGCGTCCACCTCCGAGGCCGGTCCCAGTCGGGTTCCTTCCTCTGCCTCCCCCAGAGTCCACCTCCGAGGCCGGACCCAGCCGGGTTCCTTCCTCTGCCTCCCCCAGTGTCCACCTCCGAGGCCGGACCCAGCTGGGTTCCTTCCTCTGCCTCCCCCAGCGTCCACCTCCGAGGCCAGACCCAGCCGGATTCCTTCCTCTGCCTCCTTTTCCCCAGAGTCTCATAGTCTTTTCCAAAACAAAATAATTGTGTGAATGAAGTATGAAAGAATTTCATGGCCAATGCAATAAAGTAAGTGCAAAGACCTTCAGAAATAAAACAAAAGAAATATTAGAAGAAAAAAAAATTGAGCCCCAACAGTTGTGTATTTCTGAAGGATTTGTTTTTTTAAATTCTGCTTTCTCTTTCTCCTACTTTAGTATCACAAACATTACATTTGCCGCTTTAAATGGCTGCCTTGGTCATGCATTGTACTTGTTGCAATAGCTTGAGTGCACTGCAGTGCTGCACAGTGCACTGTACAATATTGCATTGATCAAAGCAGAAGCAGAAGCCGATCCAAATTGCTGATAAGCGAAGAAACAAAGGTAATTGGTGTAAAAGTAGCCTTTATTAGGGATGTGAATCGTGTGATCGATCGTCTTAACGATCGATTTTGGCTGGGGGGGGGAGGGAAATCTGATCGTCATGGTTTGTTTTGTTAAAAAATCGTCAAATCGTAAATCGGTGGGAAAACTGGCACACCAAAACAACCCTAAAACCCACCCCGACCCTCCCGAACCCCCCCAAAATGTTTTAAATTACCTGGGGTCCAGTGGGGGGGGGGGGGGGGTGTCCCGGCGCGATCTCCCGCTCTCGGGCCACGGCTGCGTTAATAGAAATGGCGCCGGTGGCCCTTTGCCCTTACCATATGACAGGGCAAAGGTAGTGCCGGCGCCATTTTGGTTCCTGTCACCCGACGTCACGAGTGCAGGAGATCGCTCCCGGACCCCCGCTGGACCCCCAGGGACATTTGGCCAGCTTGGGGGGGCTTCCTGACCCCCACAAGACTTGCCAAAAGTCCAGCGGGGGTCCGGGAGCGACCTCTTGCACTCGGGCCGTATTGCCAATATTCAAAATGGCGCCGGCGCTACCTTTGCCCTCACTATGTCATACGACCCGTATGACATAGTGAGGGCAAAAGTAGCGCCGGCGCCATTTTGAATATTGGCAATACGGTGGAAACAAGTATTTATCCACTCCAAAGGGTAGGGCAATTCAGTATCCAAAACACAACAAATCTTCCTGTAGATGTTAATACAAAAATCAGTCTTTAACTCCAAGGTTTTTGGGGTAGCATTTCCATTGCCAGGAAATCCTGTGGTTACTTGCATTTTGGGTTTCCCAAGCAAGGATAATTAACTCTTCTCTGTAGAACTTGAATCCCTCTGGATGGCTTTCACTGATCTTGTACAACAAATCTTCAGCTACACCACCATCTTATATCTGCGAGGCTGCAAGTAGCTCAGTCCTGTCACTGATTAACTCTCTTCAACTCTTCTTCCTAATAGGTTTCTTAAGGTAGAAATCCTCTTATTCTCCTCTAAATCTTCCATCTACAACTCTACCTCAGCTCAGCTTAACATCAGCTCTTTACACTGCCTCATGCTGAAGCAATATTTATACCTCTCATTAGCCCATCCTAAACAGGAAGGAACTTCCACCCTGCACAGCACTGTGTGTAAATGGCTCCCTGTCCTCTAAATGACCTCCTATTGGTAGAAAAACAAATCTAACTCTCCAGAATTTTTCTGGTGACTCTAACCAGGGTTACACAGGTATATTTATTTAAAAATTTAGTATACCTCAGATCAGAATTTCTATGCGGTACGTTCCTGCCATAGAGGGGTTATAATTTAAGGGGGGGGGATCATTTACTAAACTTTGATATTTTCCCTGGAGGGAAAAATACCTGCTTTTAGCAGGCGTAAATCGTGAAACAGAGGTAAGGGGGGGTTTAGATAGGGATGGGGGGGGGGTGGGTTAGGTAGGGGAAGGGAGGGGAAGGTGGGGGGAGGGCGAAGGAAAGTTCCCTCCGAGGCCGCTCCGAAATCGGAGCGGCCTCGGAGGGAACAGGCAGCGCCCGCTGGGCTTGGCGCGCGCAGGTTGCACAAATGTGCACCCCCTTGCGCGCGCCGACCCCGGATTTTATAAGATGCGCGCGGCTACGCGCGCATCTTATAAAATCCAGCGTACTTTTGTTCGCGCCTGGTGCGCGAACAAAAGTACGCGATCGCGCAAATTTTTAAAATCTACCCCCTAGAGAATAGCCACTGCCATTAGCAATGGTTACATGGAATAGACTTAGTTTTTGGGTACTTGCCAGGTTCTTGTGGCCTGGATTGGCCACTGTTGGAAGCAGGATGCTGGGCTTGATGGACCCTTGGTCTGACCCAGTATGGCATTTTCTTATGTTCTTATGTTCTTAGGAAAAATACCGCAGCTTAGATTCCCCTTTGAAATTCAAGTGATGGTGGTCCCACAGCCCTTGGCCACCATCTTGTTAAAGGGCCCAAGTGAGCTGACAAAGTGGCCCCCGTTAAGTGAAAAAAAACCCCTGCAGTCTGGACAAACCTTTGTTGTCCGTCCCTCCCCCACCGCCTCATAAGGCAGTCCCAGTGTACAAATAGTAAAAAAAAAAAAAAAAGATGAAAAACTAATGGCACTGTCCCCTCTCCATTGCTTTCAAACCCCACCACTTTTCACAAATTCTTCCACCAAGTCCTCCGAGCACCCCTTGCCTTTGAGCCCTCTCTCTCTCTCTTTCTCCTTTCTCCTTGCCCATCCCCTGATTCCTTCTTACTGTAAGTTTATATTCCTGGTAGTGGGGCTCAGAGCACCCCCTGGCCTCCAGTCTCAGCACCATCACTGAAAAGATGGTGCTGGCCTACCTTTGTGCTTCTTATACCCCATCACATAATAGTGGCTCTGCGGACTGCGTGAGGGAGAGGGTGAACTGTGAAAAGAGGAGGGGTTTGGGAGGGAGGGGAAAGGCCGGCACCATTACACTTTCAGTTTATTTTTTATTTTTTTTTTTAATATTTTTCCACTGGGGCCATCTTCAGGGGTGACAGAGTGGGGGTGGGACAGGGGATCTCTTCAGAACCCCAGGAGAGGGAGTTTCTGCTCAGAAGGGGACACTTTGTTGGCCACTAAGGCCCCTTTAACTCACTGCCCAGAGTTGTAGCTAACTTTCCAGAAAAGAATGCAGCCTGGGATTTTTCAGGCAAACTGCGTTATTTTATTTACATAAAATTACCTAGCAATGAAATGTTTTGCATGCATTTTCATTACCATTACCATTCTTATGCTATCAGAGCAAAAATAACAGATGGCATTTAAAATGCCATGTGTTATTGCTTAACATGGATTAGTAAATTATTCCCTAAGTTTGTACCGGAGTCGCTGGCTTGCCTAAGGCCACAACAAGGGAAAGCAGGATTTAAGCCCCAACTTTCTTGGTTCACAGCCTGCTGCTCTATCCACTATGTTACTCCTCCACAAAAAGCCTCTTTTCTCTAAATAGTGTGGCATCTACTCCACATCAGGTAACCCTGACAACAAATGACAGTCCTTCACTGTTCCCTTCTTCAGTGAATACTGAACAGAAATATTTGTTTAGCATTTCCGCTATTTTCCTGGTCACCCCCCACACAGTCCTTTTTTCTTCTCAGGTTTATAGGTTTGCAATGTACCCCAATTTGCAGCAAGTTGGTGGAGCCTGAGAATGACAGGGTTAACTATTCTAGTAGCGCATAAAAAATGATGATGGAGATCAGTCTGCATGGTGAGAGGCAAGGTGACCACAGTCAGGCAATCAGGCAAAGGCTTGCCATAGACTGAGGAAATGATGAGGAGTGTGGCCAGCATAGTCATGGGAAGGTGATACTGACTGTCCAACGATTCTTCGACAAAGTTGCCACTTGCTCTGGAGTCTAGCAATACTTCAGTTTGAATGATGGTCTCCCTCAAGGTAAAACAAATGAGAACTACCAGACAGGGTAATCAAGGATCATGTTTGTAATTAAACCAGAGTTTGGAAATTTTCCTGACTTCTCAGGGCAGTGTTAGTGAAATTTATTTATTTAACATTTTTCTATACCAACCTTCATGAAAAATTTCATATCAGATCGGTTTACATGTAACAAAGGGTATAACTTAAACAAGGGAAATGTCCCTTGTTTAATGTCCCTTGCATCGGAGGGAAATGTCCCGCCGATGCTGCCTCTGTCTTTGCTTTTTTTTTCATTCAAGAGCCCAGATTGACCCAACTGCATGGGTTCTTTAGGGATGACTGCCATCACGGGGTCTGAGGAGGACAGCAAGGAGTGCTGAACTCTGAAGACAAGTGGTCAAGTTGACAAGATACTTCTTTCTCCCAAGCCAGTTCCTGGCACCTCAAATCCACTTCAATGGCCAGGGAGATTAGATCTTCCAGTGTAGGAGGAATATATCAACCTGTCAGTTTATTTTTTATTTGTCCTGCCAATCCTTTCCAGAAGATGGCCTGACTATCCTCACCCTAGCAGAACTCAGAGGCCAGGGTGCGAAAGTGTATCACATACTCACCAACGGTGTAAGTACTCTGCCAAATTTGCAGTAATTCCATAGCAGTAGAAGAGACACGGACCAACTCATCAAACCAGAAACAAAACTGCTGTAAAAGGTTGTCCAAAATTCTGTAGGAGTGGATCATCTCTTTCCCACAAGGGCAAAGTCCAAGTAAGGGCTGGAACATCCGGCAAGGAGAGCACGTACGTCTGCTTTGTGCAGTCCGATGGAAAATGGGCCTCCTGAAGTTAAAAATGCATTTTGCATAAATTGATCAAGCTCCAGCATTCCTTGGGGTCACCGCTGTACCTGGGAGGTGGTGGGAGATGCTGTAGGGGTCAGGGGACATGGACAGGTGGGGTAGTAGAGGACATCGCAGAGGCTGGTGCCGGTAGTTGGACTTGTAGAGCATTTAAGCATGTGGTAAGGCCCTGGAACAGACCTGTTACTTGGGTCAACAGTTCCCATCGCTGCTGGACTTGCTAAACAATCCAGGTATGGTCGGAATGGAGGATGGAAGTTGAGACATGGTGGCGGTCGGTTGAATGGAAGCAAACAGGGCAGGTACTGGTGATGGTAGAAAGATCCACCAGGAGTCTGGACGTGCTGCCAAATCTTGAAAAAGGCCAGACAGAAAATTGAACTGGTCCTGTTGTCATTGCATCTGAAGTGCCAAGCCGGAGATTGCCTGCCCGGGAGACAAGTTTGCCGAGCTTATGTTCTCAGCAAACTGTTATGGTTGTGAGCCCTTATGCTATGGAGCAGTTGACACAGCCTAGTAGGCGAATCCACTAGGCCCACGCTGACAAGCTGGCAGACATGCCCTAGGGAGGACGAAGTTGGATCTTCACCTATACCAGCCCCATTCCTTGAAGGTTAGCCTTTGGGTTCCAGGGCTGGCAGAATTTAGGTGAGAGAGAGAATTTCCAGTCAGACTAGGTCAGGGCAGGTAGTGATCAAGGCATAGGCAAGGACTGTAGCAGAGGTCAATACCAGGAGATCAGGCATACAAGGGACTAGGATGAGGAAAGGCAGGCAGGGCAGGCTGGACAAGGCGAGGCTGGCTGGATGAGACAGGGCTGGCTGGACAAGGCAGGCTGACTGGACGAGGCAAGGCAGTCATGAACAAGGCCAAGTCTTGAATAGGGACAGGAGCATGACAGGATCTGGAATAGCAACACGCACTGCAAGGCTGCAAGGGACCTGTTGCTGGAGCTTCGATTTGTTGCACCCAGCCACATGACAACATCACTGAGATCCAGCTTCTGGGTTTCCCGCCACGTGTCCTAGATAAGGTGCGTAGGCGTGCACAGACCTAAAGAGAGCAGTGATGGCACGGCACGGGAGCCGCGAAGCGAGGTGTCAGAGTCCTGGGCTTCAGTGAGCCCAGTTGCGGGCAGATTCTGCGACTGGCCATACGTAACACTGGGTAAGTCCAAATGTGCATGGCTTGTGGTTTTTACCACATATGTATTCATATTTTATAACTTGTACATAGCATTTGTGTGCCGGTTAAAAATACAGAAACAAATTTGTGTGTGCCCATATAGATTTTGTTGCAGCACTATACACTGAAATCAGTCATTTTCTCAATAGTAACCTGCTATCCCTTCAGCACAGATGTGTTTCTTTCAGATATGCAATATCAGTGCCTTGCCTTTGAAGGTAATGCAAGATCTTATTTCTTTTCCTTGGTGAATTGTAACCTCTAACATTTGTGAGATCTGCCTGTCAGCTGCAATGCAGATTGCAGTCATGGTTGTCTGCGATGCAGATCCAGTAAGCTTTCAAAACAGAGAGAAAAATATCAGTGTTAGACAGCAGACATGGTAGTAATGGAATTGTACCAGGACCCTTCAGCAATGAGAAACAGTCTTCAACTATCATGCCAGTACATACCTACAACTAAAGCCTTCCAGAATCCTAGATTAACCATTTGCTTCCCCCAGAATTGTCATATTCAAACATCGGCATCAGTTTGTATAATCAAAATTCAGAAGCAAGATAAAGTGTCACACAGCATAGGCCTTTTATACCTGCTTCAAACAAAGTAAGGGAAAAAAGAAAGCCAAAAGGAAAAAAAAAAACATTACAGTAATGGTATTGACTGGCAAGCTTAGCATAATACTGAATAGGATCGCAAAATTATGAGCAAATTCAATAACCCAAAAAGAAGCTGAAAGTCATTCTTGAAAGATGTTCCTTGTACCACACTTCACACCCAGCAGTGGAGGCACACACTACTTCCAGTTTGTTTGTACTATGCTTTAAAAGCAAGCCTCAAACCTTACTTTAGATTAGGGGTAGGTAACTCCATTCCTGAAATGTCACAAACAGGTCTGGTTTTCAGAATATCTGTAATGAAAATGCATCAGATGTATTAGCATGCACTGCCTCCATTGTATATAAATATAACTCATGCATATTCATACCTGAAAACCAGACCTGTTTGTAGCACATCAGGAATGGAGTTGCTTACCCCTGCCTTAGAGGCTGAGTTAACCAAAGCTTATTGTTCAGAAAAGATCTCAATAAGCATATGTGAGTTCACTTAAGTGGTCAAAAAAACATATGACAACTTTAGCATGGGAGAGAGCAAAATGGCAATGTTCTCACCATACAGACTTCTGGGCTAGAATCAACAGCCCCTTTCACCTTACAATAGAGAAAATATGCTGTCATTGTAAATTCTGCAGTTTTGGCTTCAATGCATAAATTATCCTTAATTTAGCAAAATATTTCAGTGCAAACTGCTAGGGATGTGCAGAGGGACCGCATACGTTACATTCGGTATTCGTATTCGGGAGGGGGGGCAGATACGTTGCATTCGGCAAGGGGAGGGCCCCGATCCATTCATGCATTGCATTCTTATTCGTTTACCGGCTAAAATTTAATTAACTACAACTCCCCACCCTCCTGACCCCCCCAAGACTTGCCAAAACTCCCTGGTGGTCCAGTGGGGGTCTGGGAGCCATCTACTGCACTCACGCCGTCGGCTGCCGGTTTTCAAAATGGCGCCGATAGCCTTTACCCTTACTATGTCACAGGGGCTACCGGTGCCATTGGTCGGCCCCTATCACATGGTAGGGGCAATGGACAGCCAGCGCCATCTTGTGTTCCTACCATGTGACAGGGGCCGACCAATGGCACCGCTAGCCCCTGTGACATAGTAAGGGCAAAGGCTATCGGCGCCATTTTGAATACTGGCAGCCGACGGCCAGAGTGCAGGAGATGGCTCCAGGACACCCAGGGACTTTTGGCAAGTCTTGGGGTTGACTCCTGACCTCCCCAAGACTTGCCAAAAGTCCCTGGTGGTCCAGCGGGGGTCCTAGAGCCATCTCCTGCACTCGGGCCGTCGGCTGCCAGTATTCAAAATGGCGCCAATAGCCTTTGCCCTTATTATGTCACAGGGGCTACAGGCTGTCCAGTCAGGCTTACATACATTTGCTGGAATTCAAGCTCATTTTCAAAGAGAAACCCCTCATGAAGTTTCCCTTTGAAAATTCACTTATGCTGGTACAAACAGGGCTGGTGCAAGGGTCTGCAGTGCCCTAGGCAGACCAATGCAACACTGTGCCCCCCAAACCCATCCTGAGTTGAATGTGCCCTCTGACAGTGGTAGATATATAGAATTATGGTCTCTCTCTCTCTGTCTCCATATTGCACAAACCTAGTGAGTGCTCCATGACTGCTGGTGGTGCCTCGCCCACTGACACTGCCCTAGGTGACCGCTTAGTCCTACCTAATATTCTCGCCCATGGCCCTGAATTGAAAAGTACTTATGTAATTTGCACCTACCTGGTAGGTGAAGTATGACATGAAAATATATGCATCAATTTTCCAAATGAAATCTTTGCACATACTTTGATTCTCTTGACCTTTTCCCATCCCTTTTTCCACATCGGTAAATGTACACGTTGCAAACAGAATATATACTTTTACCCACATTGACGGAGAGGGGGAATTTTCAAAGGTGTTTTTCCCCATGGAAATGTCTTTGAATTTTTCCCCCTTAGCTTTTAAATGTCTTTACCCATGCAAAAACACAGTTTGGAAATTGCCCCAGTGATTGTGGCTAAAAGTAAGCATACTGTATAACAGCACATGCACCTTCAGCCACCAAAAAGGGGTCGGGCAGAGGCCAAGATTTATATTTGTATTTCTGCACTGCCTTTCCAAATTTAGGATGAGGTGGACGCGGTAACGAACATGCTGGGATTTCTTTTTGAAATTTACCCTCTACATGGCACCTGCAAAATACTCAGGTACACAAATACTCTTGGGTCTGCAAGCAAGGTGCTTTGTTTTAAAAGTAATCCACATTGGTGTTAGAGTCCAATTAGTTTTTACCTACTGACTTTACACCAGTTTTCAAAGGGAAGATATGTGTGTGTTGGGTAAGAGTATAGTGATAGGAGTATACTACCGTCCACCTGGACAAAATGGTCAGACAGATGATGAAATGCTAAGAGAAATCAGGGGAGCAAAACCAATTTGGCAGTGCAATAATAATGGGAGATTTCAATTACCCCAATATTGACTGGGTAAATGTAACATCAGGATTTGCTAGAGATATAAAGTTCCTGGATGTAATAAATGATTGTTTCATGGAGCAATTGGTTCAGGAACCAACAAGAGAGGGAGCTATTTTAGATTTAATTCTTAGTGGAACATAGGATTTAATGAGAGAGGTAACGGTGGTGGGGCCACTTGGCAACAGTGATCATAACATGATCAAATTTAAACTAATAACTGGAAGGGGGACAATAAGTAAATCTGCAGCTCTAACACTAAACTTTCAAAAGGGAAACTTTGATAAAATGAGGAAAATAGTCAGAAAAAAACTGAAAGGTGCAGCTGCAAAGGTTAAAAGTGTTCAAAAGGTTTGGACATTGTTTAAAAATACAATCCTAGAGGCACAGTCCATATATATCCCACGCATTAAGAAAGGTGGAAGGAAGGCAAAACGATTACCGTCATGGTTAAAAGGTGAGGTGAAAGAGGCTATTTTAGCCAAAAAATCATCCTTCAAAAATTGGAAGAAGGATCCATCTGAAGAAAATAGAATAAAACATAAGCATTGTCAAGTTAAGTGTAAAACATTGATAAAACAGGCGAAGAGAGAATTTGAAATGAAGTTGGCCATAGAGGCAAAAAGTCATAATAAAAACCTTTTAAAATATATCCAAAGCAAGAAACCTGTGAGGGAGTCGGTTGGACCATTAGATGACCGAGGGGTTAAAGGGGCTCTTAGGGAAGATACGGCCATTGCAGAAAGACTAAATGAATTCTTTGCTTCCGTGTTTACTAATGAGGATGTTGGGGAGATACCAGTTCCGGAGATGGTTTTCAGGGGTGATGAGTCAGATGAACTGAACGAAATCACTGTGAACCTGGAAGATGTAGTAGGCCAGATTGACAAACTAAAGAGTAGCAAGTCACCTGGACCGGATGGTATGCATCCTAGGGTACTAAAGGAACTAAAAAATGAAATTTCTGACCTATTAGTTAAAATTTGTGACCTATCATTAAAATCATCCATTGTACCTGAAGACTGGAGGGTGGGCAATGTAACCCCAATATTTAAAAAAAGCTCCAGGGGTGATCCGGGTAACTATAGACCAGTGAGCCTAACTTCAGTGCCGGGAAAAATAGTGGAAACTATCCTCAAGATCAAAATTGTAGATCATATAGAACGACATGATTTAATGGAACACAGTCAACATGGATTTACCCAAGGGAAGTCTTGCCTTACAAACCTGCTTCATTTTTTTGAAGGGGGTTAATAAACATGTGGATAAATGTGAACCGGTAGATGTAGTGTATTTGGATTTTCAGAAGGCATTTGACAAAGTCCCTCATGAGAGGCTTCTATGAAAACTAAAAAGTCATGGGATAGGAGGCGATGTCCTTTCGTGGATTACAAACTGGTTAAAAGACAGGAAACAGAGAGTAGGACTAAATGGTCAATTTTCCCAGTGGAAAAGGGTAAACAGTGGAGTGCCTCAGGGATCTGTACTTGGACCGGTGCTTTTCAATATATATATAAATGATCTGGAAAGGAATATGACTAGTGCCGTTATCAAATTTGCGGATGATACAAAATTATTCAGAGTAGTTAGTCACAAGCAGACTGTGATATATTACAGGAGGAACTTGCAAGACTGGAAGATTGGGCATCCAAATGGCAGATGAAATTTAATGTGGACAAGTGCAAGGTGTTGCATATAGGGAAAAATAACCCTTGCTGTAGTTACACAATGTTAGGTTCCATATTAGGAGCTACCACCCAAGAAAGAGATCTAGGCGTCATAGTAGATAATACATTGAAATCGTTGGCTCAGTGTGCTGCAGCAGTCAAAAAAGCAAATAGAATGTTAGGAATTATTAGGAAGGGAATGGTTAATAAAACGGAAAATGTCATAATGCCTCTATATCGCTCCATGGTGAGTCCACACCTTGAAAACTGTGTACAATTCTGGTCGCCTTATCTAAAAAAAGATATAGTTGTAATGGAGAAGGTACAGAGAAGGGCAACCAAAATGATAAAGGGGATGGAACAGTTCCCCTATGAGGAAAGGCTGAAGAGGTTAGGGCTTTTCAGCTTGGAGAAGAGACGGCTGAGGGGAGATATAATAGAGGTCTTTAAGATCATGAGAGGTCTTGAACGAGTAGATGTGACTCGGTTATTTACACTTTCGAATAATAGAAGGACTAGGGGGCATTCCATGAAGTTAGCAAGTAGCACATTTAAGACTAATCGGAGAAAATTCTTTTTCACTCAACGCACAATAAAGCTCTGGAATTTGTTGCCAGAGGATGTGGTTAGTGCAGTTAGTATAGCTGGGTTCAAAAAAGGTTTGGATAAGTTCTTGGAGAAGTCCATTAACAGCTATTAATCAAGTTTACTTAGGGAATAGCCACTGCTATTAATTGCACCAGTAGCATGGGATCTTCTTGGTGTTTAGGTAATTGCCAGGTTCTTGTGGCCTGGTTTGGCCTCTGTTGGAAACAGGATGCTGGGCTTGATGGACGCTTGGTCTGACCCAGCATGGCAATTTCTTATGTTCTTATTTAACAAGGAGGGTAAGTCAGAATGCTCATAATTCCATACCTGATATTTCTTTTTTATCTGGAGCATCGGTTATTCCCAGTCCAGCGGGGGTCCGGGAGTGACCTCCTGCACGCCTGCCGTCCGATGCCAGTACTCAAAATGGCGCCGATCGCCTTTGCCCTCACTATGTCACAGGTACCGACGTTCAGCCCCTGTGACATAGTGAGGGCAAAGGTGATCGGCGCCATTTTGAATACTGGCAGCAGATCGCCTGTGCCGTCACTATGTCACAGGGGCCGACCGTCGGTACCTGTGACATAGTGAGGGCAAAGGCGATTGGCGCCATTTTGAGTACTGGCATCGGACGGCCGGCATGCAGGAGGTCACCACTATCAGTCCACATTCCCCTTAAGTTGAGCCCTCAGGTTCAGAGGACTGGACTTAGGTGGGGCCTCTGCAGTGATGGAAGTCCTGAGGTAGAAATAAAGCTGGAGCTCAGGCTAACATCCAGAACCGGTAGCAAAGCTCAAGGTAAAGGTCCAGGCAAGGGACAAGGCAGGCGGTGTAACTCGTGGTCAAGGTCCAGGCATGGATTGAGGCAAGCGGCGAAGCTCATTGTCAAGGTCCGGGCAAGAGACAAGGCAGGTGGCATAGCTCATGGACAAGGTCCAGTCTGAAGTCAAAGCCAAGATCAGTCCAAAAGAATGAAGGATGAAGGCAAGGAACACAGAAGGCAGGAAGGAACTCAGGAACTCAGGAATGGCAATCCACTGCTCAGAAGTGAGGAGACCTATTGCCAAGGCAAAGGCTAGAGACAGGATCCAGCCTTATATAGTCCTAAGGTGATGATGTCATCAACAAGGGCCGTAGGGCTTTTCTCACCATGGGCCCTTTAAATTTAGAAGAGAGGCGTGCATGAGAGCCTAGGGGAATGAGTGCAGAGCAAGAAGTTGGCGGCGTTCCCAGCCTCAAGGAAGGCCCCAGTGGCATCGGCAGCACCCTGAGCCACATGGACGTAGGAGTGGTGCTCAGGGCCATGAAGAAGAAAGGGTAGTGTCAACAGCAACTCCCTGCCGCTTTCAGGGAGTCTGGGACTGCATCCACTGCGGCAGTGCGGCGTCGGGGCTCCGCGGCCGGCAATTGTACAACTAAGTTTCATTATCTGTAGTGTAGTCTTCTAGGAAAGTTTGGCTAGATCTTTATGTACCACAAACTGCTATACTGAGCAGATTAAATACGAAAACAAACAAAAATAGTTCAAAGAAATACTACATTGTCAAACTGACATCAATAATCATAAATGCATCCCAGAGGAGGTGGTGAAAACCAAAACAGTGAAAGAATTCAAAACTGCATGGGATAAATATTGTGGATCCCTAAAAGCTGAAGGATGGAAAAGAAGAAAGAGTGCATGGAGTAACTTGCTGGTGTGGCAGTTACTACCCTTCAACCAATAAACCATGATATTGTTGATGCAGCTCCAACATTGCTCTCTGCTTCAATGGCAAGGCAAAATAGGGAATTGGATTCAAACACCAACCAACGAGGACCTTGTCTTTTACTGTGTGGGAAACTCATAAGCACTGGCAACCTACAGGGCACAGCAGATATCACCATAAGCTTACTGGGCAGACTGGATGGACCGTTTGATCCTTTTTTGCAGACATTTCTGTTTCTATATTAAACAACCAAGTGAAAAATCAAGTGAAAAAATTCAAGTTCATATAGGCCAACATCCTACAATTTGGGCTATCTTCTTTAATCATAACTAGCATAAAAAACCCTTGCATGAGCCCTTTCAAAAAAACCCTTTAAATATGCATATGCATTATTCAGTTAAAATTAGAAAAACAGCTCACAATATGAATTTGGAGCTAATAAAGTGTCCCAACTAACTTAAGCACTTAGTCCAGTCCCCAATCCTTTAAAATGTAGCTTAAAGACATTTAGTTTCAATGTTGATTCAGGCAGACTGCATACCAATGCAGGAGATCTGTGTATACTTTTTACATGTTCATAAATGCTATCGCCAACCCTCCTACATTGTACCATGTTTCGCAGCATAAGTTTCTTCAGGGAGTATTGCATATTTATTAGACCAAAAATGGTTCCAGGACAGCTTCACACAAGTTCATAAAGACTGATATTCTGCTTTTCAACCAGCTTCACTTTGAACATGCCCTTCATTAATTCTTGGAGGGAACTGTCACTCACCAAGAAGCAGTGCCCTGAGGCATTGTCAACTGAATATTATGAGTTACGTTTTTCTGAAAATTTCAAGCTATTTAATTGAGTGGTTGTTTGGCACCCATCTACTAGTGATGTGGTCCAACCAAATTGTTAATGAAAACATTGCCATCATAACAGATGGGGGTGCATGTAGGCAGGCAGAAGAATATAATCTGAATTCATCAACAGTTTCTGTGGACTTTTTTTTCCGGCATCTGAAGCGTCCCATTTCCAAGAAATGTTAATATATGTAAAGGGATTTATCTGTGCTATGCATCTCTTGACATGGTGAAAGAGAGACAGAGAGGGAGAGAGAGAGAAGTGCACAGAGAGGAGAGAAAGAGAAGAAATGCAAGTTTTATTTGATTTTTTTGATTCCTTTTTTTCTTTATATAGACTTAAAGGTGAATTTTAAAAACCCTGCGCGCGCCAAAACTGGGAGATATGTGCGCAAGCTGGGCCGTCACACACCAAACAAATTTTAAAAGCTGCCCAAGGATGTTCTTATCTCCCACTGTGCGCACAAGTTTAAAGTTTCTGAAAAGGGAGAAGAAGCATGGGTATGGTCTGGGCGGTGTGTGGGCGACGGCATGTTGGGGCCTGGCCAAGAAATGTGTGTGTACTTACTTACATGTCCTTGCATGCGCCTTGATCCCCTGCCATGTACATTTACCCCTGCTACAGATGGAATGTAAGTTTTAAAACAAAAAATTTTAGGCAAGTCAGTGGGGTTTTAAGGGTCAGGGCTAGCAGGGGTGAAGGGAGGCTATTAAATTGCAAGTCCTGTCCCTAAACTGGCTGAACTGGGAATGAACTGGAAAAATGGCAAACAGCATCGGCATGCATCCTTTGTAAAATTGCCCCACTTACATGGTAGATGAGGGATTTGCGCACATGCTGCATCCATTTAAAATTGCACACATGGGGGGCAATGTTCGCTGCGAATTGGGATGGCTGCGTGCGCCCTGAGGCTCCTACATTGCCTCTTCCCTGATTAACGCTTCTGATACCTAAAAAACTTTAAAAGCACAACTCCTGCCGCAGCATCGGATCGGGCAGGAGTCTGTGATTCCAGAAATTTAAAAAAAAAACGGAGGCGTGGATTGTGGAGCGGCGGGGGAGCCGAGGGAGACTTCAGCCCGGGCTCCGCCTTTTCCTTGGCCACCATTTTTGCCATGCAAAGCACAGCGGGAAACAGGAACGGAGAAAAAAAGACGTCGGAACTTCGCCACTGCCCTGCACCAGGTGAGAGCCGCTTTTCTAAAGGGGACATTAAATATCAACTATAAACACAAAAAATTATAAACATAAAAAATATATATAATCTCAAACCGGTGAGCTGTTCCTTGCAGCCCAGAAGCACTGCAGCTGTTTTGAGACCCCCTCTCAGTGGTCCCCCCGAGCATCATCATCCTCTCTCTGCAGCAAAATTCAAACAGAAAATTTAAAACTGCACTCAAGCTAATAATTGACAAAAAGAATCCTGCACCAGCCTTGGCACGGGTAAGTGCCATTCTCTTCCAAATAATCCAGACATGATGTCACAAATGGCCATGGTCATCTAGCCCAGACTCTCTGCTTCCTCCACTGCCGTTTTTTAAGCTTTAAAATAGTGTACATTTGGGGCAGCCCACTAAGCCACACTCAATCGCTTATTACAGTGCAGCTAGACATGACTGGCTGCAAAAAGTTAGTAGATCTGGGCAATTTTTCCTATGACCCTCCTGGATCCCATTTTGCGGCCCTGGGATCAGAAGTGGTCGGGCAAAGTGGGATCCAGGAGGGTCATAGGAAAATTTGCCCAGATCTACTTTTTGCAGCCGGTCATGTCCAGCTGCACTGTAATAAGCGATTGCTGTGTGGCTTAGTGGGCTGCCCAGGCGCTGCATGCTCTTACTAAAATGGACTTCAACAACTGGTTTGCTGACCTTAAGAATGATATCAGGTCCTTAAAAGATGAAGTTAATGGTAATATAGAGAATCTTCGCAGGGACATGTGGGAGCTAGGTCGCCACGTGGAAGACGCGAAGAGCATCATGGAGGGAAAGGCTTTAAAAGTCGCTGCGATTTCTAGAGATGTGCATTTGTTTATCACGAATTAGGCAATTTCAATGAAGTTTTCCCACGAAGCGCCCGAACTGAAACCCAACCCAACCCAGAAAAATGAAACTCATCTCTAATTTCTACAGATATGAGAAACCTGCAGCAAAAGTATGAGGAAACACAACTTAAGCTCGAGGACTTGGAAAATCAGTCCCGCCGCATGAACATCCGCATTCGAGGCCTCCCAGAGGTACCAGTTTATTCCAATGCTATGGACGTGACCCGCCAGATTTATGCAGCACTGCTAGCGACAGGCGTGGAGAGTGGGATCCCCAGTGCCAGACTGAGGTTGTGATAGAGAGGACTCACCGGGCGCTGGGTAATGCTACCCGGAATGCGCCTAAAGACATAATAGCTTGTCTCCATAGTTATCTTGTCAAGGAGGACCTGCTCCGCTGCGCCCGCCGGGTGTCCCCTTTTAGCTGGGAGGGGCACGAGTTGCAGCTTTTCACTGATTTGGCACCTGCTACTCTACGACGCCGGAGAGAAATTCAGCCACTTACCACCCTCCTGCGCAAAGAAAACTTTCGATTTCGTTGGGTCTACCCGTGGGGATTAGCCTTCACGATCAAGGACACTACAACGCAGGTAAGAAACATACAGGAGGCTATGCCATCCCTCCAGGCCGTGGGAATTGACGTTTCTACCCTGGATCAGCCGCCAGTCAAGATATCTGTGCAGAGCCAGCCCCAATGGCAGTGTGTGGGGAAAGATGGTAGGCGCCTCACAAGGAATCCTGTGGATACAGAGGGCATAGACAAGGGGAGGCCAACTTGAGATCTGGGACTTTGGTGTGCCGGGAGGGCAACGCAACCCTGTGGATGATGGTCACACACAATACACGATCATTTGTACCGTATGTTTGGGGACTTCCCTGGGGCCTGTCTGAGGGTGACGGATCCAGGACTCTCCTTGTAAACCGTTTGTTGCGGATTTGGGACTGGTGCGGTTCGGGGGGGCAGAGGAGGTCTGCTAATTATAATATTAGTGTTTTATTGAGTTACATTGTTAAATGTTAAATAAATATCAACTTAGAAGGAACAGTGGGGGAGGCCGAGGGAGATATCTTCCCACGGTAGAGGTTCACAGTGAGCATGGAAGAGATGGTACAGGGACAGGGGAATGGGGGAGGGAGGGGAGGGGGGAGGAGTGGGGGAGGGGGCGAGGGGTACAGGGGTACACTAGGGGAGGGATGTCAGTCACAAGGGAGGTTTCTCCAACAGGTATGGAGTTGGGAGAGATTGGGGAGTGTGAACATCTCTGGATACTTTCCTTGGGGGACAGGTGGGAGACGGGAGACAATAGGTGCATAGATGGTTGGCATTAACTGTATATCCATCAATGCCAAGGGGTTAAATTCCCTGGTCAAGCATCAGAAATTATTTAGGGAACTCACGCGTCTCTCTGCACAGGTGATCTTTATCCAAGAAACTTATTTATGCCATAGAGATGAGCGTTTACTTACTTCCCGGCATTTTCCCTTGTAGGTCTATGCGCCAGCCATGGCATCCCAGTGGTATAGTGGGGTGGGCATTCTCTTTGCACAATACTTGCTGGTCCAACTCCAGGACCAATACTGTGATCCCCATGGCCGTTTTCTTATCTTGCTGGTCACGATCTCTAATGTACCAATGGTGCTAGTGATCATATATTGTCGACCAACAATACAGGTCGAGACCCTGAGGGAGGTATCCTTTCGTTTAGCCACCTACCCCAGCGCACATTTGGTACTAGTGGGAGACTTTAATATCCCTCTTGTTCCAGCTATAGATACGTCAGCTTGGGCCTCTTGGGGAACGGGGAGTGCTAGGAGGGCTTTTCAACGCCTCCTCCATATGCTTCACTTGGTTGACATTTGGAGGCTTAACTATCCTTACAGTAGAAATTATACTTTTTATTCACACCCCCATAATACTTACAGTAGAATTGATTACTTTCTGGTTACTAAAGATTTGGTCAGTGGTACTTCCAAAGTGGATATCGAGCCCATCACATGGTTGGACCATGCCCCAATACAGTAGTCTGTCTCACTGTGACACTGTGATGCTGGATGCAAATTTTGGAGGCTCAATGATTCTTTATTAAAGGACCCACTCTATGGAAACCGCATTAATGAGGCTTAGAGGAATATTTCTCCAATACTGTGGCAGGGGAATCCCCAGTAGTGGTATGGGAGGGCATGAAGGCCGTCATCCAAGGTCATTGTATTAGTCTTGCCACATATCGTAAAAATCAACACCAGGCCCATCAGGAGACACTGGTATGGAATTAAGAGATCTTGAGAGGAGGCATAAAAGAAATTCAGGAGGTATTCCCATCAGGTGATTGACTCAAAAAATGGAGGCGATAGCAGCTTTAGATGAGGACACCATAGCATATGCATTGGATATTTTGCAGCAAAAATATTATGAATTTGGAGACAAACATAGTAAATTGCTGGCCAGGTGGCTGCAGGCTAAGTGTGTAAGAGCCCTTGTTCATAGCATTAGGACGGCCACCGGCGAACTCCTTTTGAACCAAGAAGCAATTCGGCACCGCTTCCAGGAATATTATGAGGAGCTATATAAGCTGGAGACGGAACCCACGGAGGCTGACATAGCATCTTATTTGGCCAGCATACCGTTGCCATGCCTCACTACCACGGAACAGGCATCGCTGGGTAAACTGATCTCCCCTTTAGAAATAGATTGGGCCATTAAGGACCTGAAGGTGGGAAAATCCCCAGGATTGGATGGATACACATCCTTGTTCTATAAAAAATATTGTACCATCCTGAGGATCCCCCTCGTGGCCATGGTCAATAGCTTTCGGGAGGGGGGTAAACTCCTTTCTTTCGGTAATGTAGTGGGGATCAACTTAATTCCTAAGCCTCGGAAGGATTGTGAAAGCTGTGCCTCCTATAGGCCTATCTCCCTCATAAATATTGATCTGAAGATCCTGGCCAAGATCTTAGTGTTTCGCCTATGGGGAAAGATAGGGCAGCTTGTTCATGCAGATCAGACTGGCTTTATTCCAGGCTGGACTACCGCTGATAATATCCGGAAACTAATGGATTTAATATATATCACAAACTCGGAGGAGCCTTGCGGTATTTATGACATTGGATGTGGACAAGGCCTTTGACAGGGTCTATTGGCCTTTTTTGTTTGCTGTCTTGGCCAAGGTAGGCTTAGGGAGGACTTTCTCCACCTGGGTACAGGAGTTATATCGTGAACGTCTAGCCTGCCTAAAAGTTAATCATGGCTACACTGCCAATTTCCCTATCAGAAGGGGAACCAGGCAGGGTTGCCCCCTGTTACTCCTCCTTTTTGCACTTAGTTTGAAGCCCCTGGCCGAAGCAATATGAAAGGCTACGAATATCCTAGGGGTCAGTCGTGGTGGGCAACAATACAAGATTACTTTATATGTGGATGATGTTATTTTATCTCTCTTACAGCCTATGTTATCGGTCCCAGCTGCAATGTCCCTGATTAAGAGCTATGGGAAGCTCTCTGGCCTCCGTGTCAATCCGGAGAAATCAGAGGTTCTCCCGGCCCATTTCTCTCCTGAGTTATTGCGATCCGCCAAACGAGTTCTTCCTTATAAATGGACATGGGGTCCTATCCGATATCTTGGAATCAATCTGGGTTTAGAGTCTGATCATCTTGTGCGACTGACCCTTTGATTCACTCCCTGAAGGGGGGGTTAGATAACTGGGAGCGGCTGAACCTTTCGTGGTTTGGTCGGATGGCTGCGATCAAAATGACCTTGTTACCAAAAATCAGCTATCTGTTTCAGGCGCTCCCTTGCTTACTTCCGGCAGGGCTACTGCGACCCCTCCAGTGTGTGTTGTAAACGCCCACCCCGGGTAGCGAGACAGATCTTGTACCAATCACAACAAGTGGGAAGTTTAGGATTACCTTCATTTCTGCACTACTATGTGGCCTCTCAATTAAAGTATATACTTGACGGTCATGAACTAAATTTTCCAAAGCAGTGGGTCCTGATAGCAGGCATTGATTGGGGTAGTCCCTCTACAGGCTATTTTTTGGCCTCTGAGCTATACTAACTGGGAGTTGGTTTTGCTTCCTCTGAGCATTCAAACTACCCTAACTATATGGAAAAGGTGGAAATCTACCTTATTAGGGGTAAAGAAATACTCCGTGTTATCACACATTCGATACATCCGCAAATTCCCAATGGGACAGGAAAATTTAGTTTTTCAACATTGGGAGATCCATAGCCTGACTAATTTTGGCCAACTGTGGAATCAGGGGATAGTTTCTTTTTCTGACTTACAATCTGTTTACAACTTGCCTAATAAAGATTTCTTAGCTTATATGCAACTTAGGCATTTTTTGTCCTCGGCGGGCCTTAGACAGGACCTACAGAGTCCTCGCTCGACTTTTGAGGGGTACTGTATCTTGGCAGGCCGGGTACAAAAAGGTATTTAAAAAATTTATCAACTGCTTATTAACAATACATGACGGAAAACTGCTCACATGCTGGCCTGGGAGAGAGACCTCGGGACCCAGTGGAGCATGGATAAATGGGAGGACTGCTTTCAGATGCTGGGACGGTATTCAATGTCTGTGTCCATGATGGAAAACTATTATAAGTTATTGTACCGGTGGCACTACCCTCCAACACGCGTGGCACACTGGATACCTGGCCAGTTACCCCTTTGTTGGCGGCGATGCTCACACTGAGGTACCTTTTGGCACATGTGGTGGCAATGTCCTCAGATCCAACAGTTTTGGGCACAGTGTCAACACATGGTAGTCTTAGTCTTGGGGGTCAGGATACCATTGCAGGCACATTATTGCGACTGCCTCTCAGTTGTTGGAGCACAGCTATATAGGCTTGGGAAGCCTAGCTGGAGAGCCCTGGCACCAACACAGGCCGGCCCCATTCTTTGTGCTTCTAAGAGATATTTACCGTTGGTCTGGGAAAGCTGTGGGGGCCCAAGGGAGGATCATTCTGTATCGCATATCCGTGACTGAGGATAATTTGAGAAGTGATTGGGGGGGGGAAACAAGGGGAAGAATAAATAAGAAAAAGGGGGGGGGGCAAAGTTTGAGAAGAAAGCGGATTTTTACTTGCCTTCGGATGCCCAGTTAAATTTTATGCTTAATGTTCAATGCTTAGACATTGGGCCATTCTTTAATCTGTTTAGCCATGTTATTGTTCAGTGTTTTATCTAAAAGTTGCCTGTGCTTTTCTCAATATACAATAAATAAAAAAAATAAAATAAAATAAAATTGCACACACATGTACGCACATCCAGCCCATTTTATAACATGCATGCATGTTATAAAATGGGTGTTATCTGGATGCAGGTCGACGAATACAAGCGCATGTGCACCCGCGAGCCTGTTTAAAAGTTACCGTCCCTGACGTTAGGCAGACATACACATTAAGGCCCTCTTATACATGGTAAAAATAGCATGCTAAGCAATAAGACCTTAATGTGCATATTCAAGTGATCTGGAAAGATGTTAGTGTGAACATACTAAAATTAGTGTACCTGCACTTGTAAATGAAGGCCCATCATATGTAAATAAATTTGTAGCATATGCAAGGTAAATAGCACAGTATCTAACTAGATAAACGACGCTTGACCGACGTGCCACAAATGCGCAGTAGAGAGCAGCTCTACTGCGCATGTGTGGGCGAGCACGTCGGTCTTAGGCAGCGTCAAAAAAAAAACAAAAGATGGCGGTAGCGGTGGTAGCAGCGGCAGCGGGCGGCGGTAGCGGAGGCGGTAGCGGCGGCGGTAGCGGCAGCGGGCGGCGGTGGTGGGCGGCGGCGGTAGCGGGCGGCAGGTAGCGGCAGCGGGCGGCGGTGGTGGGCGGCGGCGGTAGCGGCAGCGGAGGCGGTAGCGGTGGCGGTAGCGGGCAGCGGTAGTGGGGCGGCGGCGGTAGCGGCAGCGGTAGCGGGCGGCGGCAGCGGCCAGTAGCGAGGGAGGGAGGAGAAAGAGAGAGAGGGAGGGAGGGACGGAGAGAGTGAGTGGGAGGGAGTGAGTGAGGGGGAGGGACTGAGTGAGGGGGAGTGAGTGGTACTGAGGGAGAGGGAGGGAGGGAGTGGGACTGAGGAAGAGTGAGTGGGACTGAGTGTGAGTGAGAGGGAGGGAGAGAGGGGGAGGGAGTGAGTGAGACTGGGAGGGAGGGACTGAGTGAGAGGAGAGGGAGGGTGGGGAGGAGTGGGTGAGTGGGTGGTGAAGAGTGAGGGGAGAGAGAATGAGGGGGAGGTGAGAGACAGAGGGATGTAGCCCGTTTTAACGGGCTTAACGGCTTGTTCTCTATAAATAATTTAGTGAGTGGTTACTAATGATGTGAAATTTACTGGCTGCTTCAGGTCACATGTTAACTTGCTAATGGGTATGCCATTGCGAGCAAGGGCGTAGCGTCCATAGTGCACAGGCTCCACCAACTTTAAAACAAGGTGTGTGTGTGCACCACCAACTGCATGCACATCCAGGAGAATGGTGAGAGAAGGAAGAGGCCCATGAGGCTGCTGGTGGACCTCATCTTGCTAGCGGCTGAGAAGAGGAACAGGTCCAGGAAGTAGCCATTGGATCCCATCTTGCCGGTGGCCAAGAAGAGGAGCAGGACCGGGAGGCCACCAGCAGACCCCATGTCATTGGCAGCCAAGGAGAGGAAGAGGCCTGCTAGGCTGCCGATGACTGAGAAGAGGAACAAACCCCATCCCACCAGAGCAGAACACAGATGTAGACATAATTAAGGAGAAGGAAGAGCCACAGGGAGAAGGAGAGCTGTGGAAACAGAAAGAAAAAGGGATGAGGGAAGAAAGGGTGGATGAATAGGAACTCTCCAGCTATCAGTTAACGTAGAATTGGAGGTCCTAAAGCGGAGAACAGGGGGAGAGCCAGATGAAGGAGCCCAGTCTGGTGCATTGTGTCTTGATCCTGTGACAGAGGATCTTACACAATACAAACTTTGTTCAGTTAGATTTAGCTGGATATTGAGCCTGAAAATGGGCTAGTTTTGAATGAGTAGTAGAACATTATGTTCTTGTGTAGACCAGTGGTTCTCAAACCTTTCCTCAGGCTCTCTCCCCCCCCCCCCCCCCCCCACCCCCACACACACACAGCCAGTCAGGTTTTCAGGATATCCATAATGAATATGCATGAGAAATAATTGCATACATAGGAGGTAGTGCATAGAAATAAATCTCATGCATATTCATCAAAGATATCCTGAAAACCTGACTGGCTGGAAGGGGTGAGGTGGGGGACAAGGACCGGTTTGAGCACTCCTCATGTAGACCCATGCCAAGTAAGTTTGGCATCTAGTGAAAGACCTCATAGAGTATCCCCTCCCAACCTCCAGCAACACACTCATTCTCATTCAACAAATATTTCATGAAGCAATATATAAAAATGGGAAATAATATTTTTTTTTGCAGAAAATAGAACTTTACTACTTGTATTACATAATATACTTATATAAAGACACTATAATTTACAACATCATTTTGTTATAAAAGTGTGCTTTTCTGACATTTACTGTCATTTAGTGGCCCTGTATATCACCATAATTTACAGATTTTGTAATATCTCACTCGATTGAGAATAGGGGCAGTTTTCAAAGGCTTAGTCAGATGGTATGCACATATAATAGGGATAAACTGCAAATTTCAATGTAATACACAGATGTTCAGACTGTACAAAGACCTCAAGCACTTCCATTCACTGGTTAAGTCTGCATGCTGCATACAAAAGGGATGGATCCTTTATTCATCATGTAGAACATGTATTCAGCATGTCATCTGTGGGTGTTCCTTTGCACCAGATATATAACTGGAGAAGGGAAAGCACAATTTTCCCTTTTTTGACTTGGTTCTGAAACACACTTAGGAGGAGGAGGCAGAAGCTGCAGGGGGAGGAGAGGATACCCTCCAGAAAAGATATGTATATATATATATATGGGGTTGTTTTTTTTTTTTTTAGAGTTTTTCTGATAAGTTAGTGTACAAAAGATATAGATTTGGCAAACTATTATATATCTCTGCCAGAAGCTACAGGGGGATTTGGAGAGTCCAACACAAATGATTGTGACTATTCTCTTAGAACTAGCTAATGACTCCCAATTTTTATCCTCAAACTCCTGGAGAAGAACATTATAATATTTATAATAATTATAAATATAATGAAGCACATAAACTTACCAAGTCAGTCATTGAAAAGTCTTTTGGTATCTTGAAATCTCATATTTATATGCTTAGATAAATCTGGAGGCAAATTACTATATAACCCCGCAAAGGCCTGTAAGATTTTCCTAGCATGCTGTGTTCTGCATAATATTGCAAAGTAACCTGGATTTCCTGCACCTGAGGGGGAGAGCACTAAATTAAATTATTACAATTCAGAATCTGAGAAAGATTTGGAGAAGATATAGCAACATATACACAGAATGCTGCTTTCTTAGAAATAGATCTATCATGTGTAGCCCCCTTTTTGGTGGGAATCCTCAATACAGGGGTGTACTATGTCCTGAGGCCACTTACTCACCCTCTCTTTCTCTCTCTTATGCAGGACCCAGGTGTCAGGGTCCTTTCTGCTGGGAGGGGGGGGGGGGAGATAAACTTTCAAGGCTCAAGGCTGTCAGGGGAAACAGTCTTTTAGTCTCTTTCTCATACAGATGTAGTCACAATTGGGATGTCTTTGCTTTGGGGGTCATATTTAGCTCTCAAAAAGATACTGGACACACTTGTCCAGTATCTTTTTGTTGGAACACCCCACACTTGTGGGGTGTTCCAACAAAAATGTAATGCAATCAAAAATATCTTCAAACTGATCTGCAACAAATCTCCAGTTGATCTTCTCAAAAAAATCCAAATATACTTCTTGACTCAGTCCTGCTCCTCTGAGAGGATGCCCTTCAGATGGCAGGAAGAACTAAGAAAATGATCCAATAGTTCCAGTGACAGAAGGCAGGCTCCTAGTGGAGACTGGGTTCTCCTGTCTCTTTCTCTGGTGTTAAACTGAATCTCTGGGTGATGAAAGTTCCCAAAAATATAGCAACTGAAATCCTTGTTCTTCTTCAAGGGCAGGAATGCTGGCAAAAATTCCTCCCAAAAAAACAGGAGTAAAATCCTCTAAAAAGTCCAGTTCACTTCTCTGATGATAAGACACTGCTGTCTCTCCTTGTAGTGCAGGCAGGAAACCACAGCTCTTTTACTTGACATCCTCCAGGCAGGGGGAAAATCCTCCCAGAGGCAGGACTAGGATCCACACAAAAATAAAGTTCTTCACAAAAATAGACACTTCAAAATTCTTCAACTCCTGAGACAACCCCTGCAGATTGGTTGAGTACTGGGCCATTAATCTGCCTCTCCTTGTCTCCCTGATATCAGTCTGTGTGGCCTAAAGTAGGGAGAATCACTAAGACTTCTCTTCCTTCCTAAAAATCTAACTCAAAATTGCTATCTCTTCTCTGCTCTGACTGCATTCGTACAGGCTGGCTGACCAATTAAGGCAGCTTTTCAGGAGGTGCCTGTAAGGCTAGTCTTCCAACTTCTACCTTCTACCTGAATCCTAACTTAGGGCTTAATTTGTTGCCAGGAGATGTGGTTAGTGCAGTTAGTGTAGCTGGATTTAAACAAGGTTTGGATAAGTTCCTGGAGGAGAAGTCCATTACCTGCTATTAATTAAGTTGACTTAGAAAATAGCCACTGCTATTACTAGCAATGGTAACATGGAATAGACTTAGTTTTTGGGAACTTGCCAGGTTCTTATGGCCTGGATTGGCCTCTGTTGGAGACCAGATGCTGGGCTTGATGGACCCTTGGTCTGACCCAGTATGGCATGTTCTTATGACAAAAATAGTTTTAATGTAAAAGCATGCAATTTACAGATTTAGAGAATCAGGATTTATGGCTAGTTCTTCCACCTCTTGACATACTTGTTCTCTTCTCTTTTTATAGCAAGGCCTGCTGTGAGGTGACACAGCATTCTAAAGGTTAAAGTATCCAAAATGAATATCTGGGTATAAATGGACCAAGGGTCAGTCTTGCAGGACACTGGCTGCAGAACTGGGAGGGAAGCTGATGAAAGGGGAACAGACATCCAGGTGTAGTTTAATGAAGGCGTTATTAATTATTGTGTTTGTTGCTTTGACACACAAATAATGAAAATGACTGTTTAATAATAAAAAGGGCTGAAGAATTTTACTGAAGTTTCTGCATTTCTTTAAATACACTGAATATATTTAAATACACTGATATGTTGGAAGATTGACAAGAACTGCTGATGATATGAAATAGCACACAATATGCTCTTTTCAGTCAGACAAAGATGCAGCCATTGATCTGTTTAAAATACTGCAGATGGTTATCTGTTGCTATGTGTTACAAAAAATAGCCATGACTGTATAAGGCTTGCAGCATCACATAGCTTGGCTATTCATACAGGATTTGTACATGAAGTTCTTTTATGAGAAAAAGGAGGACTGGAACATATGTACCCAATCAGAAAGAGACACTTGTTCTCAACTGCATTTGCAAGTTATTGAGAACTTATAAAGAGCAAAGATTAATATTGCATCACTTAATATTCCCACTTACCCTGATTTAATCCCTCAGGATGATTTGGAGTGTCAATGCAAAGATGAAAGACAGGAATTTAGAATTGCACCACATTACTACTAATTTACCCTTAATGATCCCTAGACAATCTTATGAGAGAAGCTACTTATACAATATACATTAGGTAAACTGTAATTAATAATAAGATAATGTTATTTACTTCTTGTCAAGTATTATCAAGTTTGTTTAACAATACATTATACAATGTACAAAACAATGATAATTTTTTTAATGTTCATAATCAGAATAAATCTAAATTTGTATATACAAAGTTAAAAGTGGCTTCTTTTATTGTTATATTCCCTGTAACACAGGCTTGTCTCAGGTGATCAATTACGACTCCCAGGGCATCTATAATGTATGTTTGCCTCAGCTTCATTCCTGTCTGGGTTTCACATATCATCTCTAACTGCTGCAGTATTTCTTTATTTATCCTAATCATCTTTTTCTCCATTGAACTGAGTGCTATTTATTTATTTCATTTATTATTTTTTTAAAATGTTACATTACTTAGATTCTACAATTCTCACAAATTCATTGCAGATTACGTCCTGCCCTCTGCTGATGTTTCTTTCTGTACAACTTTGGATTGCATTGCTGATGAGAACAGAGTTCATAGATGTCCTCCAGGATGACAGTTTCTTCTTGGTCAGTGGCCTCTTCTGGGGGGAAATCTAACAGGATTCTTCCAATATATCCATGTGGCTTTTTTCATCCTTTACAGATGGCTGACTCTGTACCCTCCCTAGCTTATTCTTCTTCCCCAGATGTAAAGGCCCTGAATAGATATCATCCTTGGAATCTTCCTTTGCTGAAAATAGGAAAAGGACCATGACATAGATTTATTTCTCTAGCAACAGTACTTAACATAGACAATGTTATGTTTTATTAGGCCTCTAAAATCTAGGTTCCCTGGAGGAAAGGGGGAAAGAAATTCAATAAATATCATCTAGGAAGTCACAGGGAAAGAAGGTTTTTCTGTGATAATGGCAAAAAAGATGGAAAACAACTGCTCCACATGAGAAATGGCATAGGGCGAGACTCAGGAATCATTAGAATAAAAACATCATCACACAACGTGGGTTAAGAATGATGCAGGGAACTGCCTTCCAGTACAAGTGGTGTCGGCAGAGTCAATAACAGAGGTATGGGACATACCAAAGGGATAAGAAGTGAGGTGAAGGCAATGCCAGAGATCCACTGGATTCTATGGCCTTGCCTAAAAAATAGAAATTAGGGCAGGCTGCACGGGCCATGGAACCCTTGTCTGCTATGTTTCTCTATTAACATTGCTGCTAATTCTTGGAATACCACACTGTAGCTTGACTGCAATACTTACTCTTTGCACTTGCAGGTTCTGAGATGTCTAGGCTGCCTACTCCTTTGCCCAGATGTGTCCAGGACATGCTGCTTCTGCTTCAAGAACTGATACACCTTTATGCAGATTGACAGCCATCTTTTGCTTATACAGGTTTCTCTAATTTATTTTATATGCTTCACCTCCCTATGTTGTTGATGGATGCTGTATACCTTTCTAGCATTACATTTTGTGAAAGTAGGGCCAGAAAGCAAAATCTCATATTTAGTATTCTCTGATGTGATGAGTTCCATCTCCTCTGAGGAGTTGTTAGTAGGGGTGGGAAGCAGTAAACATTGAATTTCATTTTTTGCTTCATTTTGGGGGGGATCTTCCCATGAATTTCATTTCATGTTTATTTCATTAAAAAAACCAAAATAAACATGAAAAAAAACCTCCCAAAAACAGAAAAAAGAAAAGGGGCCTCCTATTTATTTCCACCACTCATCCATCCCACCTAAAACCATGCTGGGGCTAGGATTCCCTCTAGTCCCCACTGACTGTTCTGGAGGGGATCTGACAACAAGGCTTCAGCCTGGGTTGAAGCCTTGGCCTTCTATAGGCCTAAGCTGCGGTAGGTCACATTGATCTTGGCCTAGGCCCTACACAAAGCCCAGGCTTTGAGGCCTAGTTGAGACATGTTGGCCTATGCCTAGACTAAATGCTGGGACCTCGGATGCAACCTAGGCCAAGGCTTGATGCCAGAACAAGGTCCACAGGCCAAATCTTAATGCAGGGCCTCAGCCTTGACCAAGGCCCAGGTCCATGCCTGACACTGCCCAGCCTAGAGGCTGAGTCCTGACACTGGGGTCTGAGCCTTGGCCCAGGCCCAACACGAGTCCAGTCCATAAACTGGTTCCCAATGCCAGGGCCTCGGCCTGGACCCAGGCCTAGGACTTCCTCAGCAGATGCCATCATTTTAAAGAATAAAAAAGAAGAGGACAATGCTACAAGGCCTGAGCTCTGGCTTCTGGACCTGGGCTGAGGTCAAGGCCCTGGCTTCAGGACCCAGGGTCTGGTCTGGAGGCCATCATTGGCCCTGAGCCTGGGCGTGGGCCTTGCCTAGGCTGAGGCCCAGGCATTGGGACACAGCCTCCATGCCAGACCCTGGCATCTGGCCTGGGTCCAGGCCGAGGCTCAGGTGTTATATCCTGGTCTCTGGACCAAGCTCCAGTATCAGGCCTGGTCCAAGTCCTAGGCTGTGGCCCAGGCATTAAATCCTGGCCTCTGGGCTTGGCCCATGTATCAGGCCTGGCCCTTATGTTGAGCCTGGATTTGGGCTGAGGTCCTGGCATCAGGACCCAGATTCTGGACTGAGCCCTGGGCCTTGCTCTAGGCCCAGATTCAGGTGTCAGGACCCAATATCTGGGCCAGGGCTTGGAGTCGTGCTTTGGCATAGCCTGAGATCCTGGCATCAGGATCCGTCCTCTGGGCTGGGCCCTGGTGTCAGGTCTGCGCTTGTGCAGTGTTGTTGGATCCCCAACTAATTAGGTAAATGGCGGCTGGGTTTCCCGGTCCTGTCAAAATATTTGGGGTCTTTGCTGAGGCCCCGGCATCAGGCCAGGGCCTAAGCTGAGACCCCAGTGTTGTGCCTAGGTCTATGTTGTGGCCCCTGCTTTGGGCTATGGCTTTTGCTTAGGTGAGGCCCTGCTCTTGGGCCTAGATCCAGGGCCAGGCCATGGTGTCATGCCCAGGCATATGCCGAGGCCCCTGCTTTGGGCCTTGGCCTTTTCTCTAGGTGAGCCCCTGTCTCAGGCGTGGGCCTGGGCTTAGGCTCAACAAATGACTTTTGTTTTGTTTTCAAAACAAAATGTGAGAACTAACAAAATGTTATCGGAATGTTGATCAATTCATTTTGAGAATGAAATGAGATGAAATAGGAAATTTCTTTTTATTTACTAGTTCAATTCTTCCAAATGACCATCTCTAGTTGTTAGATTTCCTTAACAGTGCATCTTTTACCAGAAGCCATTTTGCTCTCTCTTGCAGCAAGATACACACCTAGTTTTGAAAATTACCTGTAGTGCTTATAATAATGAACCAATTGTATGGGCACTTAGTTGTCCATTTTGTGCATATTTTTCACACAACTAACAGGTGAAAATTAGGCACAAAAGTTCCCATGTTATGACAATACCCACCCATAATTATTAGTCACTGTCAACAAAGGTTTTCTAACAGTGTCCTCTATAGATCAGAGGACCATTTGGTTTCTGATAGGGGTGCTTTGTTGCCTTTACCTTGGTAATTTAGCTAATGATCTGGTTTTAATCCTTTTATGAGATAGCAGAATCATGCTTTTTTTGTTTTGTTTTGCTTTGGAATGGCTTAGGCCTTTTCACCTCACATCTGAG
This sequence comes from Rhinatrema bivittatum, assembly GCF_901001135.1. Classification (NCBI taxonomy): domain Eukaryota; kingdom Metazoa; phylum Chordata; class Amphibia; order Gymnophiona; family Rhinatrematidae; genus Rhinatrema; species Rhinatrema bivittatum. Next base: position 619,604,987 of record NC_042615.1, on the reverse strand, counting down.
ACATCTCAATCTTCAGATGTTATCTTTATCCTTTCCCAGTGGTTATACATGACCAGATGAATCCCCTTGCAGTGGATAATGATTTGCCACCCTCCCATTCCATTTCTTTAGTCTGGGGAGTGATTCCTATTCTAAAGGGCGTGCAACAGTTCCAAATTTATAGAAAGGAAGCAGGATGTATGCCACTTACAGTGACTGTTTTCTGAAACTTCTTGTAACTGTATCCTTTTGTCTCATGAGATAGAGCTGTCAAGGTAGCCATTTCCAGTCTGATAAATTGAGAGCTGTCATAATTTGTTATGTTCCATATCAGTGCCTTCTGTTAACTGAAGTTCCTACTTCAACCACTAGAGCTTTACACTGTAGCTGCCTGCTTGTTCATGAGAAGGTGGACTGGTTGAAAAGAACTCATCAGGACCTGAGTAACTTGGAAAATATGTATTATACCAGAGCTGCTGCAAATATAGGAATCCTTGGATGGCTGTCCATATTGGATCCTGGAGAAAAGTCTGTATTAAACATTTGGTATGCTAATCTTGAGTCAGTAGCAGTTCTGACTTTTGTATGCAATGGCCCATTTTTGAAGGGGTGTCTATTATAATATGTGGGCCTTTCTGACAGGTTGTTTGAATTCAGGTAGCCTTATGGGTGCTGTACCTTTCCTTCCCCCTCCTCTTCCTCTCCTGTTCCCTCCTTGCCTTCCTCCTCTTCCAACTCTTTCCCCCACCAGGCAGACGCTCCCCTCCCATCCATGCCTGCTGAATCTGGGTGGGCACCTGACACAGCTGCAGTGGATCTTCTGTGATGCTAGCATATGGGTGCACAGAAGTATTACAGTGACTGGGGCTATCCAGAGTGGTACTTTGCTGTTTCCCCCACTGTATGACCTGCACTAGTTGTAACACACCCCAGGTTTGACTCTCCTCATAAAGTCTGTAAATACTATAGACTTTTTCCCAATAACTATGGAGAAACAACTTAGTACATCTGGTTCTTTATGATTGAAAGCTGATACATTATCCCTGGACAATTTGCTCATGGTGTTGTCCCTCTTTCATGAAAATACATTGATCCTTGTTCCTGTTGATCCTCTAAATAACCCCTCTCTCCTGATGACCTTCTTTTAGGGACAAATCTTATAGCTGCACCTAATGATGGCTTCCTATTTGCTTTCTATGTATTACAGTTTTACTATAATAGGTACTTGTATATATGCACATTGTCCTTATGTGTCAATGACTATGATACAGAATGCAACAATAGGACAATTTTTTATTTATGTATTTATTTATTTAAGCATTGTATATTCTGCACTGTTGTAACATTGTTATTCAATATTTTATTTTTATAAACTATTTATAGTAATAATGAGGGATATGAAAAGGGGGAAAAAAGGGGCCACAGGCAGACCTGTATAAGAGGTTCTTGTTATGAACCCTCCTGAAGCGAGGCTATGGGAGGCTCCTTACCTCTTCCTGGAGGCCGCTCCAAGCCAGGGTCTCGCCTGCGAACTATCCAGGATTTGCTCCAGGACCTGGGAGGCCCCGTTGTCCTTGGGACCTGCCGGAGGCTGCTTGTGTTTGCATGGACTTCCTGGTTTGAACCACGCCCTTCCCTAGGTGCTGGCCCGCAGCTCTTCTCCGTAGTTATAGGGCCAGCTAGGTGTGGGCCTGCCTAACTCCTCCCAGGGAGTCGCCGGTCTGCAGCCCTATAAAAGGACTTCAACTTCAGTCTGTCTTTGCCTTGCATCATCGTGACTTCCCTCTGGAGGCTTCTGCCTGCCAGAGCCTTGTAAGGTCTTCTGTTCTTCGTGGAGCTCCTCGTCTCTTCCGCTTTTATACTACGTCTTCATCTCTTGATGTCCTGCCTGAGGTCCCTGACCATGTCCTGATGTTCCGCCATGATCTTCCTTATCCTGATGTGTCTGCCTGCCAGGATGTTCTTCCCTGTGTCTTCGTCTGGTGCTCCTGAGCCTTCTGTTCCTGTAAGCCTGTTCTCTCGGATGATGTGTGCCCGGGAATGAGGTGGCTTGCAGGTGGGATTGCCCTGGTGCTCTTGATCCTCCATTTCCTCCAGCCATAGAGGGAGCTTCGGGTGACACCGGCTTCGTCATTGGAGTTCCTCTTTGCCTGGACTTTTCCTGCGCTGTCCCGCTCTTCTCGTGGTCCAGCGGGTGGCCTGAGTAGGGCGCCCTGAGAGACAGTGCCAATGTCCATGCCTTGTGTCTTGCCTGTTTGGATGTCAAGTTCCTCATCATGCCCGTGATGCCAATGCATCAACCCAGTTGTTGTCATGTTCCTTGCCCGGATGCCGATGCATCAACCCAGCTGTTATCAAGTGTCTTCGTCAAGGATGCCGTCGCATCAACCCAGTCTCGTCTGAGATGCCCCCGTATTCTTCATAGTCCTGTCTATGTGTCAAGGCCTCCGTCTGCCCTCAACCTCAGGTCAGGCCTGCTGCTCCATGCTGTTCGCAGTAGGTCCGAAAGGGCTCGGAATGGTCGGAGGACCATTCAACTTCCATCATCCTTGGATGTTAGCCTTGGGAGCCTGCAGGCCTGGCAGAGGGTCAGCCCGTCAGCCATGCGGAGCCACCGTCAACCCTCGGCTCGGCCCTGAAGGTCTGGGCCCGGGCTGAGGACAAAGGGCACACTAAACCGCCCCCTACGTAACAGAATGCAAGGCCTTCCGAGGCCCCTACATAACAGTTCTGGCAATTGCAATGTCCCTGAATTGTGACATTGCTATACAGGTCTTCTGATTTTATGAGTGTGTACAACTTGTAAGTTTAGGCCTATAAATCATACATGCTCACCAAGTGATTGCCAACTCACAGGTGGTCTGGCTCTTGAGGGGTTGGTACTCCAAGAACTGAGGACTGTGCCTTCTGTTCGAGAGTGGAGATCATCCACTCCAGATGTTCACGTGGCTAACCAAGAATTCTGACCCATAAGGTTAAACCGCAGATACATTAAAACTTATCAGTGGAAGTAAGAGACTTTGCCAGTTGATACTGTTTCAGCATTCTTGTGGTGGAGTGAAATGGTTTGCAAAACAGTGTGCCGCTGGACCCCCAGGTAATTTAAGGCATTTGGGGGGGGGGTTCGGGAGGGTGGGAGATTTAATTTAAAGGGTCGGGGGTGGGTTTTAGGGGGTTTTAGTGTGCCGGCTCACGATTTTAACGATTTTCACGATACTTTACACACCCAAACGGCAACAATACGATTCCCTCCCCCTCCCAGCCGAAATCAATCGTTAAGACGATCGAGGACACGATTCACATCTCTACCCCCTAGTCCTTCTATTGTCTGAAAGAGTAAATAACTGATTCAGATTTACCCACTCTAGTCCTATCATGATTTTAGAAACCTCTATCATATCCCCCCTCAGCCGTCTCTTCTCCGAGCTGAACAGCCCCAACCTCTTTAGCATTTCCTCATAAAGGAGCTGTTTCATCTCCCATTTTGGTCACCCTTCTCTGTATCTTCTCCAGTGCAACTATATCTTTTTCTGTTTGATGATTACTGTAAAAGAAGAAAATAGGGAATTTTCCTTGAAATATTGTTTCACAGATAACTTATTGAAAGAGCTTCGATATTTGTTATTGCTCATTGCAATTCCTAATCATTTTCTTTTCAGAAAAATAAAATTTGTTAAACTTTTTGTCTTAGAAATTGTTTATTACAGAGGTTCTCCAGATAACATCCTCCCTTAAAAGGGTTATCCTAACTTTATCCCTGCATCCCCTCCCTACCCTCGGGAGTCTTTGCTGAGTGGGTTTTGGACCCCATTTTTGCACAGAAGACCCAGTAGGGAAGAGGAGATTAAACAGTACACCCTGTGAAGTTCCCTTTAGAGACCTTGTAATACAGAAACATTTAACACATAGTACCCCACTAACCTCAGCCATGACAGCAGGAGAGGGTCCCTGCCACAGGGAGGCGCTGTTAGAAACATTTAACACATAGTACCCCACTAACCTCAGCCATGACAGCAGGAGAGGGTCTCTGCCACAGGGAGGCGCTGTTAGAAACATTTAACACATAGTACCCCACTAACCTCAGCCATGACAGCAGGAGAGGGTCTCTGCCACAGGGAGGCACTGTTAGAAACATTTAACACATAGTACCCCACTAACCTCAGCCATGACAGCAGGAGAGGGTCCCTGCCACAGGGAGGCGCTGTTAGAAACATTTAACACATAGTACCCCACTAACCTCAGCCATGACAGCAGGAGAGGTTCTCTGCCACAGGGAGGCGCTGTTAGAAACATTTAACACCTAGTACCCCACTAACCTCAGCCATGACAGCAGGAGAGGGTCTCTGCCACAGGGAGGCGCTGTTTGAAACATTTAACACATAGTACCCCACTAACCTCGGCCATGACAGCAGGAGAGGGTCTCTGCCACAGGGAGGCGCTGTTAGAAACATTTAACACATACGGTAGTACCCCACTAACGTCAGCCATGACAGCAGGAGAGGGTCTCTGCCACAGGGAGGCGCTGTTTAGAATTTGAAATAAGAAGCCAGTGAAGGATTCGGTTGGATCACCAGATGACTGAGAGGCGAAAAGGGGCCCTCAGGGAAGGCAAGATTACAGCAGAGAAATCAAACTCCCTGCCTCTATCTCCACTCAAGCAGATGTTGGGGAGACACCAATGCTGGTAACATTCTCTGAGAGTGATGGTTTATGTCTTCCAAGATTCTCTTTTACTTCCTCTTTAAGAATCTTTTCTTTTCTGAATTGAGTCTTTAATATCTTTGGTTCCAGATCAGTGGTGGGAGTTTTGAAACACCAGAGGGTTCTTAAATCTCTGTAGCCCCTGGCAGAGTTTCTAACTATGGCTGTGACCATACCACCAGTTTCATCTACTTAAGCCCTGCACACTAAAGCTGCCTCACTGCAGATGTCTACTTTCAGTCTGGAAGAGAGAGGATTGATCCAAGAGAGTGATATGGATAGCAATTCAGAGTAGCAGAGACTGCTGCGGTGCTGGGTTTTTTTTTTTGGTTTTTTTTGGGGGGGGGGGGGGGCAGGGCAAGGAAGAATCACTGAAGGAGTGGCACTGGTAGCATAAACTATACAGGCTCATATCTTAGGAGTGGAAGGCTCACTGCAATGGGGAGAAACTGAGCGGAGAAGTGAAACTTGTGCTGTGGAGCCAAGAAGAGAATGAGGCTGAGGCTTGCTGCTCTTCAGAGGGCCAGAGTGTGGTGGCAGGGAACGGAGAATGGAAGAAGAATAATGCAGCGCTGGTTATTGCAGAAGGACTTGGGAGCACTAAGTGACAGGACAGAAGGCAAGATGTGGTGTTTAGGGAGCATAAAGCAACAGATGACTAGGAGCTCACCTCTTGGTCACCCCGTCTGCCTGCTGCTTGGTCTAATGCTATTTATTTTGATACGAGTTCTAAAAACATTAGACATATCCCTCCAGCACAAAAGGATGCTTCAAAGGGGAGTAGAAATTCTTGGCAGGATACACAACACAAATGATTTGCAACACATTTTGAAATGCCTGTTCCAACTAGAATAAACCATGTGGAATAAATAAACAAATAAATACCTAAGTAAAAATAATTCTTTTTCTTTAGGATGGAGAGAGTGGATTCAGGATACATTTTAAAATACACAGTAGTCTCTTTCCATTAAACACCCTATAAAGCAGCAATATTAGATATCATGCTTTATTTTGTAATATGGTTGGCAGAACAAATATGTTTATTAATATTGTTATTTGTCACTTTTTTTTTTTTTAGGATTCATGACATGAGAAAGCACAACTTTTGGATACTTTTCCTACTTAGCCATTTCTTCTATTATAGATGTTAATGTGTCTGTGAAGATAAAGCAGGTTTCTTGGATCAGTCAGTCTAACAGAAGAAGATGTGAGAGATTCTATTAAATCATTATTAAAAATAGTAAACTCTAAAAGGTCTAAACATGTGAATTGACCCCCTAAATGTATTACCTTGCCACATATAATTTAACAAAGTGGTTTTTCACTCACTATTGATGTCGAATATGCATGAGCTATATCTGCATGCATTTGGTTTGGTTATTCAAAAAATCAGACCTTTCTGGGGGCCATGAGGGCCAGACCTGAGAACCACTGATTTTAAGAGTTAGGCAGGGTACATGTCCAAGAAAAAAAATCTTTCCAAAGATGATTAGGATGCTTCAGTAGATGCTTGAATTGAGGCACAACCCATTCTATCATTGGTTTTCATCTGAAGCTAATATTGCTAGAGTTTCTAATTTCTGATGTAACTATTGAGTTTTCTGGAGCCATTCAAAAGTCTTTAATTAAAATTGTCTTCAATGAAAGTATTATTGATCTCTGAGGAGCCACCTGAAGAACCCAATTTGTGTACTGCATCCCTATTTATTAAATTGCTTTACGACTTCTGCACTGCTCACCTCTGAGGAGATTATAATGGAACCTTTACTGATTTACTTATCATAGGATTGCTCAATCAGTTAGCAGCTAAAAATGACAGACGCGTCTAACAATAATCAGATATGCCATAAAAAATTAGCATCTCAGATTATTGATCTCAAAGGTCAATATTAACCAAGGTGAAGCCAAGGACAAAATTAATATCAATTGACAGTTCATCGTAAAACAAAAGTTAGTGTATGGATTGTTGAACAGTATTCAGTATTTATCAAGCGTGGCTTCTTACAAGAAAAGTACATTATGATAGAGCAGTTTAAAATGTAGACACATTATGGGAAGCACGGCTGCTCCACTGGTCAATCTTCAGTGAATGTTAGCATACTTAGAACACGGGACCCTCGACAAGGTAGGCGGGTCAGCTAATAAATACCTTTAAAATAAAGAAATGTAACCCTTGCTTGGGGAGGGGGAGGGGGGATTTAGGTCCAAAGGGCATACAAACTTACCTATTCTTTGGGGCTGCTCTGGCTAGCACTTCTTCCATTACTTTACTTTCTGTCCCAAGGGTGGAATCCTTTCTGTGGGGGGGGAAGATCTGGTTTATGGCCCTGGCAGTGGTGTGTCCCTTTATGTGTGGTGTTAGATGTTGCTGCATCTCAAGGGTTGAGATGTTGGGATAAACCAGGCAGGACGAGGCACTGGGTGTTAAAATAAATGTTTACTGATTCATTAAATATAAAAGTAAAGACAATTTTTCATAAAGGTGAATTTACAGCTGACTGACGTACAAAGGTGTTTTTCTTTTTGAGGTAAGTGTCCTTGATCTCGGGTATCTAGGATGAAGCTTCCCAAGGTGACTTTAAAGTATACAAAGCTCTCCCAGTGGGCCAAATGGGACTCCTATTGGAAGGGGTCCCCTCAAAAATGGAAAATCCAATCTGAATCCAGTTTATTCACGATAACCCAGCATGTTCCGGTCCCATGGGGTGGAAATCTGATTGGGAAACTCCAATATCTTGGTCTTTCTCCTTAATGTAGGTATTGGTGACTTCTCTTGCAGGAAAAGCCTTTAGAACATGGGAACCAGGCTATTGCAGCCCTGGAACCCTGTGGGGAGGGGTGAACCAAAAACCTCCCCACAAACAATATGCAAATACTGGCTCTCTGAAAAATCTCTCAATGACTGCTTTTTCACTATCACTGGTGCTTGCCCCATCTAGGGAGTAGATTAAAGCTCACAGGTCTTTATCCCTTGTCCTTTGTGTCCAGGGGGAGCCTTCTCTAAAGGGTGCAAGGTTTAAGCAGCCGTCATTTCTAGAAAAAAATCAGGAAACATCTCGGCCATCAAACATTTCTCGCTGTGGGTACTGTCATTGGTGCTTGCCTCACCTAGAGTGTAGAGTAGGCTCACAGGTCTCACGCCCCTTCACGGGAGTCCCGAAGGGAATCCGGCAATAATTTATCACACTGCAAAAAACAGGAAGGAGATCCTCTGGCAGGGAGTGCACAGTGAGAAATCTCCTCAAAACTAAAACTTTGATGAGGCAGGCAGGCCTCTCTTGAAAGTGCAAAAACTAAATTCTCACTGCTCTGAAGCTATCTCAAAATGATCACATTGATTACTAAAATGGCTACACTAAATAGGATAAGGCGTCCAATCCAGACCCTCCAGGTTGGGAGGGGCAGAAAGGGATGGAATGTCCATAGATGTAAAGGTTCTTAGCAGGCACCTGGGGCCATCTAGTGGCCGACCCAAGGGGGTGCCACAGAAATAAATAAATGATTTGTCCTAAACTCACAAAAGGACTCACAAAACCCCTCACACAATTCTTTCTTTGTGTGAAACACACTACCTCTCCATGGCCATCTTGAACCAAACTACTAACACACAATATTCAAACAGGGCACTCACTGCACAGGTTACTTTACTGCCGGGGGATTAGACTGAGCAGCCCTTTTCCACTGAACCCTGACCTGCTTGACCTTGTTCTTGTTTGACATCCCCTGTTCCAGGCAGATTGATGCCATATTCTAAAATGACACGGACTGGCCTTTGCTCCTATGTGCATCACTTTACATTTGTCACATAAATTTAATTTGTCATTTAGAGGTCCAGTTCTCCAGCCTTGCAAGATCTTTCTGCAGTTTCTCAAAGTCTGACTGTTTTTTAACTACTTAGAATATTTGTGTGTCCTCTAAAAATTTGATTATTCACATATCTCTTCTTTTTCCAGATCATTAAGCATCATATTAAAGCCATATAACCATACTCGATCATTGAGATCTGTGGGGAAAAATCTTTTAGACATTCCTTTAAAAAAACAGTGGGCCAGATTTTGTAATCTACGCCCAATTTTATAACATGTGCGCGCAGCCGCGCGCATGTTATAAAATCCAGGGTCGGCGCACGCAAGGGGGTGCACACTTGTGCACCTTGCACGCGCCGAGCTCTAGGGGAGCCCCGATGGCTTTCCCCGTTCCCTCCGAGGCTGCTCCAAAATCGGAGTGGCCTTGGAGGGAACTTTCCTTCCACCCACCCCACCTTCCCCTCCCTTCCCCTATCTAACCCGCCCCACAGCCCTATCTAAATCCCCCCCTACCTTTGTTGGATTATTTACGCCTGCCTCTGGGCTAGCGTAGGTTGTGCGTGCCAGCTGAGAGCTGGCATGCGATCCCCGGGCCCAGCGGCAGTGGCAAGGCCTCTGGCCCCACTCCGCCCCTCCCTGCCCACTTTTTCAAGGCCTGGGACATACACGTTTCCCGGGGCTTGCGCGCGTCGCTGAGCCTATGCAAAATAAATGCGGCGCGCGCAGGAGGGGTTTTAAAGAGTTACGCGCGTATATTACGCGTGTAATCCTTTTAAAATCCGCCCCAGTTTGTTTAGCTGATTCTTGCAGTAGAATGTTTTCTGCAGCTTATCCTGGATGCTTGAAAAACCTTCCAGAAGAATTAAACGCTGAGTTTTTGGTAAATATTTTCAAGAAAAAATGAAGAATGGTATTATTTAAACAGACTTATGGTCCTGAATCTGCTGATCTTTGTGGATGTGCATCTAAGATGAAGGCCCCTACCAACTCGAACATCCTCTTCTGAATTTGTTGAAGTTACTGTAATTAGAAGAGCAAAATTTGTGTTGTTGAGTTTTTGGTTTTGTCTAATTTTTTTATGAATGATTTTATTTCATGAATGGTAGGCAGACAAGCTGTAAATTTCTTAAAGAAGTTGAATAACACAGGCCCCCAGGACAGATCCCTGGGGCACTCTACTGTTCACTTTTCTCCACTAGGAGAACCAACCATTTAGTCCTTCTTTCTGTTTTCTATCTTTTAACTATTTACCAATCCAATGTAAAACATCACTTCCAATCCCATGGCTTTTTAGTTTTCTGAGGAGCCTTCTGAAAAATCAAATACACTATACAGGGCCAGATTACTACGCCCTAGGCCAAAGCACAATTCTGCGCCCCCTCCCCCTCAAAAGTTGATTTATAATTTTCAATTTAATATGTAATAGTTTATTTTTGAAACATGTAAGCACTTAATACAATCTTTATAATCTTTGAACCATATATTTTTGATTCAAAACTACCCGCATTGCCCGCGGAAGTTCTTCTGTCCGACCCGACCCAACCCGTGCTGAAATATTTTGAACCCGGCCCGCAAATATTGCACCTGTTGGTCGCAGATGGCTGCATCCTCTATTGCTCACCTTTTTCCTGGCTGACTCGGTTCCTTTTGGGAAGAAGGCTGCTTCCGCTTCTCCATGCCGACCCCTCCAGTGTCCCTGGTCTGGCATGGGCGATTGCGTTCGCCATCTTTCTCCTGGAATCACCTAGGGCATGCGCTTGTGTGCAGCCCCATCCTTTACGTGTGTCATGGCGGGAACCTCGGGGGTGTCCCCATCGCATGACGTCCCAAGCTCTGATACTTAAACTCCATTCATGATTCCTAATATGAGTTATCAAGGAATCCTCCATGCTGATCTCTCTATGTTACCAGATGCTTCCACTTTGTGTACTCTCACTCCAAGACGACTTAGGTACCCGCTCCTACGGCCTTGCCTTCTCCTGTCTACCTCCTGGGATTGCCTACCACCTTCAAGGACGCCTAAGGTACCCGCTCCTTGGGGGCCTTATTTCATCCCGGACCTCTGCTCCTCAGGGGTTCTCTCCTACTACAACTGTCAGCATCAGAGTGAGTACTACCACTCCATTTCTGTCTCTGCATTGTCTCATCTCTCTCTACACAGATCCTCGGCCTAGCCTGCACCGCGGACCACTACCGGATCTACTCTGATTGGCCTTTCCATCTAGGCCTGGATTCTCGGCCTACCCCGCTTCGTGGACCACTACCGGACCCATCTCCCTCTCGGAACCTGGTGAGACTGTGGAACTGCCTTTTCCACTCTGCAGCCTTCAGTCGGAACATTACCATCAGACATCTCCTCTTCTGGTTGGGATCATTGCCCATTCCTCGGGTTACCATCTACGTTGCAGTATAATAAAGACTAACTTTCTCTTTGGCCATCTTTGCTCAGAGCTAGCCTATTGCTGCAAGTCCACGCAGGGCTCTGCCCTGTGGGAGGTGCCATATCTTGCAGCAACCAAGGGCCCATGCCTCAATGTCCAAAACACAACAACAAAATGCAGATGTCTGCCTATATAACCCATACGAGGTATGACAATTACTTCTTTGGTTAGTTCAAATTATTCACCCAGATGGCATATTTGATACAAAAAACAGTAAATAAAATTGACATAAAATGCAGAAGATTTCCATCGATTCTCATCTGACATTATAGAATTTTATTGAAATGTTTTGCATTTTGTGTCAAACTTACATTACACCATATTAAATGATGCTGCATAAACAAGCCATAAGTTGTGTATGTTTCATGTTTTGTAATAAAAATCTCAGCCCCCTTATAATTTGGCAAACACCCCGTCAACTTTTTCTGCTTACGGCTTTCAGCCATGAGTTAACAAAATAGTACATAAAAGTAGTAGCGATATATTTTACGTACCTGTTATCAGTAGATATGTAGATGACAAGCGATATGAGCATAATGAATCACTTGCAATCACTATTGATTTGTAACGCCAAATCTGGATTTTCCTTTAACAAGTGGTTTACGCTGAGTGTGTGAGAGAGAATTAGCAAATGCTTTTTGCCTGTGACTGAGCAAGACAGCGCAAACTGTAGAGATGGGCAATGTAAATGTACCACTCAATTTATTTAAATTATATGAATGTAAATTTAAAAAACAACCTTTTATATGGCCTTTTCAAAATAATACTGAAAAATTTGTAAATGTTTGATTGTTATTTCTGCTGTATATATGGCCCCCCTGTCTGCTGCGCCCTAGGCCATGGCCTAGGTTGGCCTTATGGGAAATCCGACCCTGACACTATATCAATTGGCTCACCTTTATTCATGTGCTTATTTACTCCCTCAATTCTAATAGGTTGGAAGGCATGACTTCCTTTTGCTAAATCCTTGCTGGCTCTTCCTGATTAAGCTGTGCTTATCCATATAACCAGTAATTTTGTTCTTAATTATAGCTTCCACCATTTTGCCAGGTACAGCTGTCAGTCTCACTGGTCTGTAGTTACTTGGGTCTTCCAAATAACTACAGACCAGTGTCTGTAGTTTTGAAAATTGGTGTTATATTTTCCACCCTCCAATTCTCAGGTATTGAGGCAGATTTGATTGATAGGTTACAGATTACCAGTAGCAGGTTTAAATTTCATGCTTGAGTTCCTTTGGAATTCTGGGATGAAGTCCCAGTGATTTCTACTATTTTGTTTGTTCAATTGCCTAAGCACTTCTTCCAGATTTATACCATTTAGGCAACTTTTGACTACCTGGCATCAAAAGTGGCATCAAAAGTGGATGTCACTGATCGATCAAAGGGAAAATAAGGAACTATCCTCTAGAGGTGTGCATTCGTTTGCAATGTATTGGCAATCCGCAACATATATGCCATATTCATTGTATTCGTGGGGGTCACGAAATGTATGGCGAACCCCCATGAATACAATGTATCACTAATGAATAAACCCCCACCCTCCTGACCCCTCCAAGACTTGCCAAACATCTCTGGTGGTCCAGCAGGGGTCCTGGAGTGATCTCCTGCACTTGGGCTTTCGGCTGCCGGTATTCAAAATGACACCGATAGCCTTTGCCCTCACTATGTCACAGGGGCTACCGGTGCCATTGGTCGGCCCTTGTCACATGGTAGGAGCAATGGACAATACGCAATTTGATTCTAATCTCCCTGAGGATAGTAGGGATGTGCAGCAGGGACGGATTCATCCCATTCAGTATTCGTATTCGTCGGGACCCAAATCCGTTGCATCCATTCTCGGGGGATCCCGATGCATTCATTAGTTACAAATGTATTTGTTTCCCAAAAAAACCCCCATCCCAACCCTTTAAATTTAATTAACTACAATCCCCCACCCTCCTGACCCCCCAAAAACTTGCCAAAAGTCCCTGGTGGTCCAGCGGGGGTCCTGGAGCGATCTCCTGCACTCAGGCCATCGGCTGCCGGTATTCAAAATGGCGCCGATAGCCTTTGCCCTTACTATGTCACAGGGGCTACCGGTGCCATAGGCTATTACCATAAAAAAATGCCATAGGCTATTACCATAAAAAATGCCATTCTTCCTATTGCATGTGATAGTTTGATGAATCTAGCCCTATGTTTGTAAAATCTCTGGACTAGGAATTGGTACCTATGTTGAGTTATATTATCATCTTGTCCCTAGAATAGGGTGACCTGCTATCTATACTAAAAAAAAAGATAGTAATACTCAAGAAGGGAGATTGGATCCAGGACAGGAAATAAATTACCACCGAGTTTCTAATCTCCTGTTTCTAAGTAAGGCAATAGAGAAAAATAGTCTATTATCAGTTGCTAGATTACTTAACTCAGGGTAAAGTTAAAGTATTTCATCTATATTATTCAGGGATTCAGATAGGAAAAGGTATAGAAGCAGTACTCCCAGCCTGACTTGATGAAATAAGAATACAGGCAAACAGAAGTAAAAAAATATTCTTTGTTGGTACAGCTGGACCTGTTTGCATCATCTAATATATTTGATCATAGTCTACCCCTGGGATGAACGGATATTATTGACATGGTTTATTTCATTCCTAGTGAACTGATCACAATGCATTTTCTGGGAATGCCAATATTCTAATCTTTATCTTTATTTGAATTTATGAATTGCCTAAAGCAAACACTAGGTGATGTACAGAGAAAACAAGCATAAAAAGTTACAACACAGTCGCAACACAAAAAATACATAAAATGGGACAGCTCAATAAAGGCTACAGAGAAAAATGGTTCAAATAAAATCCTAATACCTAGTTATATGCCTGCCTGAACAGCCAAGTTTTCAGCAACGTTTTAAAAGTTTTCAAACCTTCGGCCAGATGCAGAGCATTCCACAAGAACGGGGCTGCTACAAAGAATGCATAATCTCTGGTGCAACATAGTGTTATGATATCGTGTGTTTTGTGGATCCTTGGGTGCTGGGGAGATGACCACGCCCATGGGGAGGAGCCCTGTGAGGAGCCACAGCACTGGGCTAGACTCGCTCACACAAAACACAGGATAGTTCTTTATTAGACAGCTTGAAGATCTCCACCAGAGGTGACAGTAGTGAGGCAGTCTGTGGCTGTAGTCTCAGGGACCTCGGCAGAGTGAGCCCTTCTCTCCTTGATGACATCAGGAGGTTCCGCATTAGGTCTCCCAGTGAGGAGATACTGTGGATGAGATAGACTGAGAGTTAAGAGTTCTCACTAGGTGTTAGCTGTTGGTATGCGATTCCACTAGGTATGTTGTAGGTATGTTGTAGAGGCATTCACGGAGCGGGATGCCAGTGGCCAGCAGTTGGTGTTCCACCTTCACGGAGCGGAAGGATGGAGGGCTGCTATCTCCAAAAAAAAACAAAAAAATAAAAACAGGGGTGGGTAAGAGTATGGGGTAAGGGTGTGGCCTGCTTGTTACAGCAGTTGCTACCCCTAATTGAGCTGGACGTTCACTTGAATGCAGATACGGCGCTGCTCTCTAAATTGGTGGTGGGGTGGACGTTCACTTGGATGCAGATACGGCGCTGCTCTCTAAATTGGTGGTGGGGTGGAGGGGAATTAGGGCTGGAGGGTACTGGAAGCCAATAGTAACAGGTGGGAGAGAAAAAAAGGGGAAAAAATGGATAAAGTGCGTTGCTTGCTGGGCAGACTAGATGGGCCGTTTGGTTTTCTTCTGCCGTCATTTCTATGTTTCTATGTAACAGGCACCGAGGCAGGGAGAGCAGGCCCTCGAGGAGCGAGTACCTGTTCCCTGTAAGGCACCTGAAATAAAGCAGAGGGCCCCTGAGGAGCGGGTACCCAGGTTAGCAGTTACCCCGAAGGGCAGAGAGAAAGCTTCCTGTGGCAGCACGGAAGCAGCAGAGTAGCATAGACAGGAATGGATTTGAGTCCTTGCTAACTCAATGAGCTAGCAAATCTGTGAAGGTAATATACCCGGATGGCGTGATGTCAGCATGAGGGAACGCCCTCAAGGTTCGCGCCAAGGGTCGTAGAAAGATGTGGGTTGCACACACGCGCGCACCCTAGTAGGTACCTGGGAGGAGCAATGGCGGGAGACTGCACCATAGCCGTTCTGGGGATGCCAGAGAGGTCAGCTTGTAGATGCGGTGGTAGCCATCTTTCCCAGGTAAGCAGGAGGAGCCATGAATAAGATGAGGTAAACGGGGTGAAGCCGTCGAGGACCGACAGATGCAACAGTACCCCCCCCCCCCCCTCAAAGGGCATCCACACTGTCTCCTACCAGGTCTTGGTTTTTGAGGATGCAAGTGATGGAAGTCCTGTAGCATCTCTTTATCCAGGATATTAGACATTGGTGTCCAAGACTTTTCTTCTGGGCCATATCCCTCCCATGACAGGAGGTATTCCCATACTCTGCCTCGTATTCTCACATCGAGAACTGCATCTACTTTCTATTTGATGTCTTCTTCTGCATCTTTAGGTGTAGCTTTGGGTACCTTGTTGGAGAACTCACTAAGGATTAATGACTTCAATAGTGAGACGTGGGATGCATTGTGGATCCTCAAAGTAGATGGTAGCTTCAGACTGTAAGTGAGATTGCCCAGTCATCAGAGAATGAGAAATGGTCTAACAAAGTGAAGAGCAAAGCGAGCTGAAGGAAGTTTAAGTCTTAAGTGCTTCGTGGAAAGCCAGGTCTTATCACCAGGCTTGAAGTCTGGAGCCTTGCAGTGATGAGCATCATATCCTTTCTTTGCTCGAAGTCCTGCTTTAGTAAGACTCTCTTCTCTCTGAATCCAAAGTTGTTGGATATCTTTGGCAGTAGATTGAGCTGCCGGGGACGACACTGATCACGGAAGTGGCAGTGGTAGTCGTCCATAAACCACTTCGAATAGTGTTGATCCAGTGGATGTTGCTGGATGAGAATTAATGGCAAATTCTGCCCATGGCAACAGTTCAGTCCAATCATTCTGTCGAGTGTTCATGTAGGCACGAATGAACTGCTTGAGAGTCCTATTCATCCTCTCTGTTTGTCCATTGGATTGTGGATGGTATGCAGAGGTGAAGTCGAGAGAAATACTGAACTTCTTACATAGTGCCTTCCAGAAGTTAGCTGTGAATTGGGCTCCTCGATCGGAGACTATGTGCTTAGGCATGCCATGCAGGTGGCAGATGTGCATAATGAATAGCTTGGTGAGCTCCATGGCGGTGGGTAAGTCTGGGAGAGCCACAAAATGAGCCATCTTCGAGAACCGATCTACGGTTACATAAATGGTTTTGTCTCCTCCTGATGATGGTAAATTTACCACGAAGTCTGTGGCAATATGTGTCCATGGTTCTTCTAGCACTGGCAAGGGTTGGAGTAGACCCCATGGATGACACGGTGGTGTCTTCTATTTAGCGCAGTTTGCGCAGGAAGTTTGCGTAGGAGAATGTGTCATCCTTCATAGTGGGCAACCAGTAATAGGCTTGAAGTTTAGACAGGGTTCTATGTTGACCAGGATGTCCTGAAAGTTTAGAGTCGAGGGCCCAAGCCAATAACTTCTTTCGGAGGTTCTTGGGTATGATAGTATTTCCTGCAGGTACTGAGTGGGTAGCTCCCAATATGACCTTCTCTGGGTCAATGATGCATTACGGTTCTTCAGGTATGTCCTCGGAGAGGAATGAGTGAGATAGAGCATCAGCTCTGATATTCTTATCTCCAGGGCGGTATTTGAGCACAAAGTTGAATCTGTTGAAAAGCAGAGACCATCTCGCTTGTCTATGATTCAGGCGCTGTGCGTGGCGGAGGTACTCCAGATTCTTATGGTCTGTGTAGACCGATACTTGATGTTGCGCTCCTTCAAGCCAAGGGCGCCATTCTTCGAATGTCATCTTTATAGTCAGAAGCTCCTTATCTCCTATTCCATAATTTTTCTCTACAGGAGAGAAGCGGCGGGAGAAGAATGAACATGGTTGTGGAACTTTTGAATCACCAGCCTGGCTTAATATGGCCCTTTCGCCAACGTCTGAGGCATCGACCTCCACGATGAAAGGCTTGGAGGGGTCTGGGTTTCAAAGACACGGCTTGCTGGAAAAGGCATCTTTTAGTTTCCGGAATGCAGCTATAGCCTCTGGAGACCAATTAGCAACATTGGCAACTTTCTTTGTCATAGCTGTAAGCGATACTGTAAGTGCAGAGTAATTCTTGATGAAGGTCCTGTAATAGTTGGTGAAACCTAAGAAGCGTCTGAGAGCTTTTAACCCGATGGGTTACGCTCATTTCTTGATACTCTCCAGCTTCTGTGGGTCCATTTGGAAGCCTTGATTGGAAACGATGTAGCCTAAGAAAGGTACTGACTCCTTGTGAAATTCACATTTGGATAGCTTGGTGTAGAGATGGTTCTCTCGGAGTCTCTGTAGTACTCTCTTAACATCCTCCTGATGAGTGGTCATTCTTGCGAGAATATCAGTATGTCGTCCAAGTAAACGACAACACACTTATAGAGGAGATCCCGGAAAAATTTGTTCATTAAATTTGAAAGACAGCCGGGGTGTTGCACAGGCTGAAGGGCATGACTAGATATTTAAAGTGACCGTCCCGAGTATTGAAGGCCGTCTTCCACTCATTGCCATCTCTAATGCGAAGTAAATTGTAGGCTCCTTTCAGATCCAGTTTTGAAAAGATAAAAGCTCCTTGTAGTATGTAGAATAGCTCTGAAATCAGAGGCAGGGGGTAACGATCCTTTATTGTTATTTCATTGAGGCCCCTGTAGTCTATACATGGACGTAATGTACTGTCCTTTTTGCCCACAAAGAAAAAGCCTGCGCCAGCAGGGGACTTGGATGGTCTTATGAAGCCTTTTTGGAGATTTTCCTGAATATATTCAGACATGGCTTTATTTTCTACCATGGACAGGGGGTACACCCTACCCTTGGGTAGCTCCATATTAGGCTTTAGATTAATAGCGCAGTCATAAGGTCTGTGAGGCGGAAGTACATCTGCAGTTTCTTTTGAAAAGACATCTTAGAAAGATGATTATTGAAGCGGCAACCCCGGCATCACTGGGGTAGTAGGCATACAGGGTAGCGGAGCTACCTCCATCAGGCATTTATCATGGCAGTCTGGACCCCATCTAGACAGTTCCAGTGTTGCCCAATTGAATTGAGGCATATGCTGCTGCAGCCAAGATAATCTTAGTACTTACTATAGGGTGCATGACCTTCTCTAAAACAAAGAAGGAGATGGTCTCACAATGAAGGGCACCAGTCCGTAGACACACTGGTTCAGTGCGTAGTGTTACGTCACCTGGTAAGGGCTCTCCATGGATGGAAGAAAGAATTAGTGGAGGCTTCATAGTGGAAGTGGGGATCCACAGGTACTCCACCAATCGTTGTAGAATGAAATTGCCTCCTGCCCCAGAGTCCACTAGGGCAAGAGTCTGGTACTTTAAAGGTCTGCAGATCAAGAATCCAGGAAGAGAGAGCAGAGGAGAAGAAGTTGTGAGACCTAAGAAGAGTCCTCCCACAGGACTTAGGTCTGCCAGTTTCCCGGACATATAGGACAATTTTGGACAGCATGACTGGCTTGTCCACAGTACATACACAGCCCCAATTTCTTCCGCGTTCTTCTCTCTTTTGAAGTCAGATGGCTGCAGCTTAACTGCATAGGTTCTTCTTCGCCAACTGCTGGGGCCGAAGGAACAGGCCTGGGTGTGGACTTGACTCGAACTTCGCTCAGAAGGAGTCTCCTGAGAGTCTTGGTCTCTTGAACCTTGTTGTGAAGTCGGTGATCGATCCTTGTTACCAATTTCACTTGTTCAGCTAAGGTCTCAGGCTTCTCATGAGCGGCGAGTTCGTCTTTCAGACGAGAGTTCAGTCCTTCAAAGAAGAGGGTCTTCAGGCATCTTGGGTCCCAGGATAATTCAGACGCCAGTGTCTTGAATTTGATAGCGAAGTCAGCTAGTGGTTTGTTCCCTTGCTTCAGGTGAACCAACGAAGATTCTGAAATGATATACTGGGCAGGATCATGGAAAACTGACTTAAACAGTTCGAGAAATCCTTCAAAGTCATGAAGGATTGGATCCTCGCGTTCCCACAGCGAAGAGGCCCAAGACAATGCTCGTCCATCTAGATACGGCAGGATATAGGTAGTCTTGGCATAGGCTGTGGGAAAGTGGCCAGGCTGTAATGCAAAGTGCATGGAGCACTGGTTAATGAAGTCTCTGCATCTCCATACTTCTCCCGAGAAGCGGGTGGGAGCTGCTAGAGGCACAGTAGTCTTGACCATCACCTCAGACGGTTTAGCTTCTTTACCTGAGGTGGAAGGCGAGTTCATCTGTGTGTGCAGTAGATTAAATGCAGCGGTCAGTCCTTCCAGCGCAGTCTGCTGTTCGGAGATCCACTGAGCCATGACTGGAATGGCCTGCAACACAATGAGCTGAGCCGGTTCCATGGAGTTAGCAATCTGTTATGATAACGTGTGTTTTGTGGATCCTTGGGTGCTGTGGAGATGACCATGCCCACGGGGAGGAGCCCTGTGAGGAGCCACAGCACTGGGCTAGACTCATATACACAAAACACAGGATAGGTCTTTATTAGACAGTTTGAAGATCTCCACCAGAGGTGGCAGTAGTGAGGCAGTCTGTGGCTGTAGTCTCAGGGACCTCAGCAGAGGGATCCCTTCTCTCCTTGATGATGTCAGGAGGTTCCGCAGCAGGTCTCCCAGCGAGGAGATACTGTGGATGAGATAGACTGAGAGTTAGAGTACTCACTAGGTGTTAGCTGTTGGTATGCGATTGCTTGTGATTTAACTACTCTGAACAATTTTGTATCATCTGCAAATTTGATTATCTCACTCGTCGTATTTCTTTCCAGATCATTTATAAATATATTGAAAAGTTTGTTATTTTATTTTTGTAATTCTCTGTAACGAGACTGAAGAGGAGCCCCGCGTGGCCGTGCGTATAGTGACCCGCTGGGTATACTCAGTGTGCCAGTCAAAGCTCTGGAAACCTTGACAGACGCCCTCCCCACCGGGCTCCATATGATAACGCCACCCAATTGTGAGGACTAACATCCTGCTGTCCTAGGAGAACACCTGTTACAGGTAAGCAACTCTACTTTATCTTGATCCAACACCCCAATGCAAGTAAGCAGTAGAAACTTAATGCATACTGGTAAAATTTCAGGGAGCAAGCTGTGAAGCAGTATGCTCCCAGTGAGTTAGGAATGCATGTCTATTTCTTAACAATCTGCAAACATAGAGTTAGTACAGTTCCCACTGGACAGGTGTTCACATCATTAAAAACCACTGTCAAGAGCTTCAGCAAAGGTGCTTTTGTTAACAGTCTCAACAGAAAGACCGTGAATCAAGCAGGCAAGGCATGGAGGCTAAGGCCTGGATTTTCTAAGGTCACAGACCTTAGAAAATCCGGCAGTAACGGGTGTCGGGGGGGGGGGGGGGGGGGGCGAAGCGGGGAGAGGGCCTGCAAAAGCCGGCAACCATCGCACCACTGCGGTACGCTGGCTGCTGGATTTCGCACCGAATAATTACACCATAAAAGGTGCAGGTATTCGGCATGAAACTGGCGGCGATAAGGGTCCTTACCTTTCGCCGCCAGTGATGTCACTGCAGTGTTGGCCCCGGTGCCGCCCCGACTCATCCTCTTCCGGGGCCAACTCCGCCCCCATTTAGTGATCGCACGCGAAAAGGGACTTTTCGTGTGCGATTGCTTTTGAAAATGACCCCCTAAATTACCATCTCACCCTTGCTATAGATTAATATAAATCTGTCAGCCAGTTTTTTCCATGTCTTAAAATTCCACAGCCTTTCTTTCTTGAAAGGATAATTTAGAGAGCTCTGCATTCCACATTATTACAGTTCAACACATTCTTATGAAAAAAAAAAATAAAAGTCAAGGAGGTGGTAGTTCACTGAAGAAGGTAGTCACTTAAAACTCTGACCTCTAGAACAACCTACAGTATTATTTTGATTTCTCACCCCACCAGTATATAATAAAGTTGCTTCAAGTCCAGATCAAAGAGTGTAGCAAGGACAAAAAAGAATCTTACATAGTAACATAGACCTAAAACCTGCTTTAAAAGAAGACAGTAAGCTAAAGACGCTGGACAGCTGCACGCAGCCTCCCCACTGAGAACAGAAAGTACTGACTCAGACATGGAAGAGATGCCTAACTTAGAGGCAGCCCCCAGCTATGCAATCCAATTTGTGAGAATTGCTAAACGATTTAAAAAAGGAGCTGAATATGGTGGATTAAAACAAAAACATGAATGAACCTCAGAGAGTGGGTCACTAAAATAGTGCAGAAAACAGAGGATAATGCCAAAGCAGTGTCAGAGATAAGAAAAAAAAAATGTCAGCTGGAAAAAGAAAATATTCACCTTAAAGTTAAACTGGAAGATATTGCTAAACAATCCCAAAGAAATAACATTTACTTATTTTATTTCAGAAATGTATATCCTGTACCCTCCAAGGTTTGGGGTGGGGTACAATTAAACATTCATAAAATCATACAGTACCACATATTTCACACAAAAACAGACAATTTTCAGGAGAATGACCAAAGGCAATCAAAAGCGTCTTTAAAAAGAAAAAAAAAGAGATATCGAGCAGAGATATTCCGGAAAGGAGTTTCAGAGTAGAGGACTGGCAACCAAGAATGGCTGCTCATGTGTCTCAAAGAGATGTTCAAGACATACAAAGGGCACCTCCAACCTACCCTGATGAACAGATCTCAGCCCTGGTGGTATGTAAATTCGAAGGATAGAATTAATACAAGATGTCCTGATGATATTAAGCAGCTTCTGTAAGGCATTGCTACTTTGAATTCCACCCACCATTGTATTTATTTATTTAAAATTAATTTTTAGCCTGCACCCTCCGAAGTTCAGATCAGGGTACAATAAAAACTCAGTGATCCTTAATATTGTTTCCCATTAATATCCAGGCCACTGAGTTCTTTAAAATCTGAAGGGCCCTTAGAGAACAAGCAGGTAGACCTTCATAAAATGGATTATATGGCAGTAATGCTGAGTGGAAGAAACTCCTAAGGTGAAGGATAAGGTGTATGGCAGCAATGCAGAGTGGCATGGGAGATGTCTGTTTTTCTGTGGTAGCACTTGCCACTTGACAGACTTACTACAAGAAAATTATCTGTCGTTAGTATCATTTTTGTGACATGAGCTTTTATTTAATTTCCTACTTTAACTTCATTAGGCTGCTGGGTGGAATTTAGGGTTTCTTATGAAATATGCTTTATGATTGAAATTTTGGTCTAAGTGAGAACATGTAAATGTCCTCAATGTGGTTTTCTTGGTAATTTGTGAGGTTTACTTTATGAAGAAAGCTTTTCCCATGTTCTGTAGCTGAACACAGTCTTTTCCCTTTCTTGATTTTTTGGTGTTGCATGAGTTCTCCCTTCCTTCTGAAACTTTTACCACATTAGGAACATGGAAAAGGCCTCTCCTGTACATCTTTTCTCTTGTACCTATATTTCTTTCTTTTGCATGAGGATTTTTGTGTTTAAAACACCCCAGCATAACCAACATAAAAACAGGGCGGGAGAAGCAGGCTGGGATTATAGAGAGGTATAACAAAACAAAGAATCAAAGAAGAGAGAGGTAGGAGGAGAAACTTGTATTTTTTCTTTTTCCACATTTTTGTTCTGGGGAGAATACAAACACCCCAGTATATCCAATAAACTAACCACAGCAAATTATATGGAGGCACCAAATATTCTCATGCTGATACATATTAGGCAATAATTACCTTTTTGTTTTTGTGTGGAAGTTCCTGCACATCTAAAAGCACTCAGAAGACATGACTGTGCTTTGAACTGCTCTACAATTAAGCAAGAATGCAAAACTTATAAAAAGACTTTTCAGTTTTAATGTATTACTTTGTCATTCATCAACTCTGTAGCATGCCTGTTAAGCCTTGAGTCTTGGGGCCAGCCTATCTAATAAGAAAAGTATGTTATTGGTAGGGGAACATCTCTCTAGTTAGCATAGTGGTGCCTCTTGAGGAGCCTGAAACACAGAAAGGCTCATCTCTCCCAACTTTCCCAAGACTTTTCATGAGGCACCACTGTGACAAGACACAGAGTGCATCTTACTGATAACATAAATGGTTAGAAATGTTTCCTCCAATACAGGCTTTTGGAAAATTGGCAGGTCAGCAGAGGAAAGCTTGCATGGCCACCAATGCACTTTCTGTTCTGTGGCTCAGTGAAGGATTTTAGTTAGTCTGACGCTTTTCTGAAGCAGTTTCTGCCCTTAAATTTCTGGGAAATTTATTCCATGAAGGTGAAAAGAAAATGATATTTTTGAATGTTCTTGTTTTTCAAGGTCTTTAAAAAAAAAAAATCACTTTTTTATCCTGAGAAAACTAGTGACTTAATTTGGCAAATGGTGTCAGAGATAATGATTAGGCATGAATAGTGGGAAGTGAAAGGGAAAGGTCTTAGCACTGCACTAGAATTTATAAGCAATAATGCATGAGATGATCTACATTAAATGAGTCTGACACAACTTAGATGCATTATGAGGCACGAAGTGAAAGGCTTTTAGTTTATAAAGGATGGTAATTAGGGCTTCCAATATTCTGGATGCATCCAGAAGGATCTGAAGTTTCAATTAGATTTGTATTTATTTATTTTTATCTGTAAAACAAAGAGGAAAAACTGAATTTAGAGAGGTATATCTGATAAAAGTGATTTGAGGGAGACCAAGTCTGCTTTTTGCATATAAACACAGATGCATGGATTCTTGTGTACAAGTTATCTCTACTCAAAGACATAAAAATGAATAAATGAATGTGGAAAAGTACAGACTTTGCATCACATAATTTTAAGTAAACAAATGTGGGAAATAAGGATAGTTGTGATTAAAAATGAAAGCTTAGAAGTACTGACAAAAAGGCATAAAGACATTACTAAAGATTTCAAAGCAAACGCACGCATGTCAACTTTGAAATTCTTTGGGAAATTGTCTCAGTATGTACAACTCTGCTGCAATGCAGCCCCTGGAACTCCTCTCTGCAATGTGTAACATACTTTCATGTACATAGATCCTCAGGCTAATTTAGTCAGGCCCAATGAGGGCAGCATTCAAGGTCATTTATCTTTGTAAATCGTGATTTACCCAGGTGAACTGTCTGTCTGAAAATTGCCATTCCTCTGTCTGAATAAAAGTAATACTTTCAAGCAAAACCAAGCAACTGTCAAACAAAATTACTGCAATATTTTTACATGGTGAGCTGCATGCCTGATAATTCAGACAGGGGTAGATTTTCAAAAAACGCGAATAGGCGTACTTTTGCTGGCGTATCAGGCGCCAGCAAAAGTACGCTGGATTTTAGTAGATACGCGCAGAGCCACGCGTATCCACTAAAATCCTGGATCGGCGCGCGCAAGGCTATGAATTCTGTATAGCTGGCGCGCGCCGAGCCGCGCTGCCTACCCCCGTTCCCTCCAAGGCCGCTCCGAAATCGGAGCGGCCTTGGAGGGAATCCTCTAACGCCCTCCCCTCATCTTCCCCTCCCTTCCTCTATCTAACCCACCCGCCCGGCCCTGTCTACACCCCCCCCTTACCTTTCTCCGGGGATTAACGCCTCCCGGAGGGAGAAGTAAATCCCCGCGCGCCAGCGGGCCTCCTGCGTGCCGGGCCGCGACCTGGGGGCGGGTACGGAGGGCACGGCCACGCCCCCGGACCGCCCTGGGCCGTAGCCACGCCCCCGTACCCGCCACCAAAACGCTGCCGACACGCCCCCGAAACGCCGCAACGAACGGGCCCGCCCCCCGACACGCCCCCCTCGGAGAACCCCGGGACTTACGCGAGTCCCGGGGCTCTGCGCGAGCCGGTAGGCCTATGTAAAATAGGCTCACCGGCGCGCAGGGCCCTGCTCGCCTAAATCCGCCTGGTTTTGGGCGGATTTAGGCGAGCAGGGCTCTGAAAATCCGCCCCACAATGTTAATTGAACTTTCTTTGCTTTTGGACTTGGCCATATAATTTTTACCCCCAATGTCAGGATATCAGTACCCCAGACCGTAAACGTCGAGGCTCCCAGACCATAAAAGTCAGGGCCCAGCGTTGGCTGTCTTCAGAATCCAATACCCTTTCTTCACTACCCTGCCATCAAAACGGAGAGCGATGTTGCAATTGTGTCAAAATCACCAAGGCTAATTGGTTAAGGGTAGTAATCCCCCATGCCTTCTGGTTAAGGGTACTAACTGCCACTCTGTGCAGGTTACCCCCATGCACACTTTTCTTCATTATACAATACCTCTCTTCTGCTGTGAGTCCCTTCAGCACACTGCATATCCTCAACTTAATTTGGCATGTAACATATGTAACTGTTTAGGGTCAACATAACATACAGCACATTTCCAAAGTTCCTTTATGTGCTTTGGTCACAGACAGATGCTTTTAGGCTATGGGGTTCACAACCCCCCTTCTAAGTCCTGTCCTGGAGCCAAGGTAGACGATCTGATTCCTAGGTGGCTCCCAGGAATTATTCTGCCCTATTAGGGAGATGCCCACCTTGAACTAGGAATTTCTTCTACCAGTGAACTGGCAGGATCACTCTCCATCCCACCTGGGTCCCAGTTTTTCTGGTCCTTGCACAGCACCTTCCAGTTTGACATGGTCCTTGATTTGGAAGCTATGAGGTGAATTTTCAAAAGATACGCCTGTAAAAAATAGCGTGTGCACATGTAAAATGGCATATATGTGAGTTTATGCTATTTTCAAAACCTCAACAATTATGCGTATATCGGGGACCATGACTAAATTTGTATATGTAAAAAAGGGCAGGGTCAACATTTACGCACATAAGTTGTTATTTTATAACTTGCCAAAGTGACTTGTGTATATTTACAGCTGGTCATTATCTGGCATAAGTGATCGTAAACATCTCAAAAGTGAAAAAATGACTTGGTAGGGGGTCTGGGTGAAATGGGAAGAGGGGCCTTCAGGCTTAAGAGCCAAGAGGATCTTCACGAGCTGCAGATGGACTGAGAAAATGTGTAGACTAATTGGTAAAACTGGTAATTTCATTGCTGTATGCATGTTATTAAATCCCTTGACTTACATGTGTAAAAGCAAACTTATAGGGGGTAAATGGTCTAAATCAATGGCTCTCAACCGGTGTGTCGCGACACACCAATGTGTCGCCAAGCACCAGCTGGTGTGTCATGGCTCCTGATGTCTCAAAGCCCCAGTAATACTTCCCTTTACCTTTTTCCTGCTCCCGCTGGCCAATGGGAAACTTCCTCCCTTCATCCTGCCCTGTGGGCCAATCGGAAGACTCTTCTCTTCTTCCTGCCCCCGCGGGCCAATCTGAAGCCTCCTCCCTTCTTCCTGCCAGTGGGAGGAGGAAGCCGCTGATTGGCCGGTGGGGCAGGAAGAAGGGGGGCATCTCACAGCCCGGGGGTGGGGTGGTTTGAGGGGGGCTGGGAGGAGTGGCAGTGTCCAGGCCCATGGCGGCGAAGAAGCCTGACCCTGTGACTGCCTCGTGGAAGTGCTGAAATTAAACAGCGGCAAGCCACAAAGAAAAGAGGACAGCCGCGCCAGGATTTCCTGCTTCCAAAGCGGCAAAAGAGCAGGGATTCCCCAAAGCAGCAGTGAGTCGCAAGCACGAAGAGGCCGGTTGCTCCGAGGATTCCCCCCCCCCCCCCGGTGCAACAGTGAGGGCGGCAAAGCCGCAATTAAAGTAAAAGTGACACTCAGCCTTGCTGATTACAGATGGGGCAATTGGAGCTCCCAGTGGCCATAAAAGCAGGTAGATGGGGGGCCGTGGGAGCCTAGGGATATCCTGACAGCCAGAAGAAAGGCTTGAGTGCTTTGGCTTATTTTTCTAAAATAAATGTTGGCTGCTTCAGTGTGGCTGAGAAGGCAGCGGCAGCCCTGGGAAATCTGCCACTGCAAAATTAAAGGGGAAGACAGCATTGGGGCTTTAAGAAAAGTGTGTGTGAGAGACAGAGACTGGGCAGGGAGGTGACTGGGGAGTATGTGAGAGACAGAGACTGGGCAGAAGGTGACTGGGGTGTGTGTGTGAGAGAGAGAGACTGGGTAGGGAGGTGACTGGGGTGTGTGTGTGTGTGTGTGTGTGTGAGAGAGAGAGAGAGACTTGGCAGGGAAGTGACAGGTTGTGTGTGAGAGACAGAGACTGGGCAGGGAGGTGACTGGGGTCTGTGTGAGACACAGAGATTGGTTAGGGAGGTGACTGGGGTATGTGTGAGAGACAGAGAGAGATAAGACTAGGCAGGGAGGTGACTGGTGTCTGTGTGTGAGACAGAGACTGGTAGTAGGGTTTAATTGGGGTATGTGTGTGTATGTGTGTGTGTGTGTGTGTGAGTGAGTGACTTGTGGGCCCTAAAGAAGAGGACAATAAGGACAGAGCTTCAGCAGCTGCTGCTGCTCCTGGTATGTGCTTTCAAGGGAAAGGAGTAGGAGAGTTGCTGGAGAAGGTAAGTAAAGATGGCATTTTACGTTTATTTTTCTTGATTGACTGCCATTTTAATTATTATTATGTGATGTGTCTGCTGATTTGAGATATTTTATTGATATTTGGACAATTTTTAATAATTTTTATGAGTTTTAATTGTTTGACCTTATTCTGTTTATTAGCTGTTTTGAAACATTTATTATTATAGTTTTACAATTATTTCTGTGTGGGCCTCTATAGCAGCTTGGCTTGTTCTGTTTTCCTAACAAGAGGTGTATTAGTGTTTAGGACCTGATTTAATATTTGTAGTGTTGCCTTTTCATAGATAGGGTTGTTATATATTCCATAATGCAGGTGTAACTTTATGCAGATTAATTTCTGTGCATTATTGCAGATCCTGGGGACAGTGTTAGGTGCTATATTTCTCTTTCCATTTCTCCAGGTTTGTACTGCATACAGAGTGACTTTTTTTTGTTTTCCATTCCAGTTTGTCTCCATATTTATAATTTGTGGTTTTTCTGTACTTGGTGAAGGTCAGTTCAGGGTGTGTGACTGAGGTGAGGTATTTTACTAGCATGTAGGCATTTGTATCAATCTTTTTTGTTGTGTTTTCTCAATAGGATATGCATTAGTGGTAAATTATTGCCTTTTCATAAGGAGGGCTATTGTGCCTGGTAGTAAAGGGAGTTTGTTTTGCTTTTACTGAGATGTCATCAGAACCAGAATATCTTTTTTTTGCATGGTGAGTTCTATGGGTAATGCCCTAGTTCTGCTCTGCATCCATTGTTGGAGGTCAAGGGAGTTCCCATGGATGCAGAGTGCATGTTTACATTTAGCCCCATGACGGTCACATTTTCAGTGTGTCACACATATGAGAACCATCTATCAGGTGTGTCCCGGCCAAAAAAAGGTTGAGAACCACTGGTCTAAATAATGCAAGTAAAATCTATTTACATATCTCTAAAATTTTAAGTACAAATATGTTGATTTTTAATTTTTGCACACTTATCCGGCCAAATTCCTATTTATCCAGCTAAGTAGCAACTTTGCTACTACTTAGACAAATTTGAACATATCCTGAAAAATAGCACTATTTTTTGTAGACTTATCCAGTTATCTTACATACCTGGATAAGTCAGAAAAGTACTTATTAGATGGATAAGTAGGGGTGATGGGTTTGAATTTTCTTGTCCCTAGTAAGAGTCTTGGAGAGGCATTTCAAAGTAACTGTGGTGGGTTTAGTAGACTTGATGGTAGACCTAGTAAAAGTGAGTTCCAGTAGTCTAAGTTTGTAAGACAGGTGTGGAAGTTCTGTATTGTTAATAAGGGTTTCAGTCAATGTAGTATTCTTAGCTTGGAGTATCCTGTTTTGATTAATTTGTTTATATGCTTTTAAATAGTGAAGTTCTCATGGATCTGAATTCCAAGGTCACGTACTTGATCTGAGGTTGTTACTGTTTGAGTGCTAACAGTTACTGCTGTCTTTGTATAGGAGTTTACTAAATAGTAATTTAGTTTATTCATGGCCTTCTGAAGACCAAGCCCACACTCAGTGTGCTTTACAATCGACCTAATACCATATGGTTCAGATGTCTTTTTTTGCAGGGTTTTCTTGTTGGTACCAAAGCAGTGCATGCAAATATTATATACAAGTTGCTGTATATGCTATTTTTACCTCAGAAGGCTGTAGTTAGAATGTCTTTTTTCATGTAAAATCTGTTTTAGTAAATGCGGAGTTTTTTTATTGTAATGTCGGGAGGGCTGGGGGTGGGGTGGGAGGCGAAAAGCTATAAGACTCACCTAGGGTGCCTAATACTCTTGCACCGGGTCTCCTTTAATCTCAGGAAAGCCTCATCCTCCTGTTCCCTCCATTGCAGCCCCTTCGTTAGTCCCCGAGTTCAGTTCTGATTGAAGGCCTCTCCTTTTGTGATTCAACATGGAATTTCCGACTGTGACTGGTAACAGTAGATATGGAAAAATGAAAAAGAACTTTCAAAGGAGACAACATACACATCCAAAACTCTGTAGATCTTTGTTGAAAATAATAACACCTATTTTGACTTTATCTTCTCTAATAATACCGGTGTTAACCTTTATATATTGTAATGCACAATCTATTAGGCAAAAAGCTCCCATTCTTGTAGATTTGTTAAATGAAAAAAAACCGGATTGTCTGTTAATAACTGAATCCTGGATATCTGAATCAGATACCGTAACTGTAAACAGTATATGTCCAAGTAACTATAATGCCTTCTCAGTTTCTTGAGTTGGGCATAGAGGTGGAGGTGTGTTAGCTTATATAAAATCTTCTCTTAACCCAATAAGAAAACTGGTTCCTAATACAGACCCCTTTGAGTTTTTAATTGTGACAACAAAATATTTGAACTTAGTCTTAATATACTGTCCACCAAAAACTTTAAACATACACTTATCAAAATTTTTAGAAATCATTTCTTCTCTAACCTTAAACCTTAACGAAACAAATTTAGTTGGGGATTTCAATTTGCAAGTAAATAGTAACTCTCCCTCTAATACTGTTATATCTCTCCTAGACGCCATGTCTGGATTAGGTTAGCAACAACTAATCTCTGAACCTACTCATGTAAAAGGTAACACTTTAGACTTAGTTTTTTACAACCCTTCCTATATCACCATTTCTTCTGCTGACCTAAAAAACATTGCTGTCCCCTGGTCTGACCATCACTTGATTTCTTTTCCACTTTCTATCAGGGAAATCAAGGTATAAAAAACCCCTGTTAATCAAATAAAAAAAAGGAAAGCTATCTCCCCTGAAGTTTTCCTAAATGAATTTACCTTAAATCTACCTTCAGCTATAGCAGAAAAAGTTGACAAATCTGTGGATGATTGGAATCACTCTATTGTTAAAACATTAGATAGTGTTGCTCCTCTTAAAATAACAATACAAAAAAAACAATTGAAACCTAATCTTCCATGGTACAATAGTAAAACACGTCTTTTGAAAACCACTCTTAGGAAAAAGGAACGTCTGTGGATGAAACAGAAGAGAATTAATGCAAAAAGTGAATTCCACAGCACCTTAAGATTATACAGAAATGAAGTTAACCAAGCAAGGAAAAGTTACTATGCAAACAAAATAGCCTTGGCAAAAAACAACCCTGCCACATTATTTAATATAGTGAAATCCTTAACTACACCTTGTTCAACAGAAAATCAAGAAATAAATAATGACATTTGTGAACAAATTGCAAATTCTTTTTTAAAAAAAAAGTAAATAATATAACACAGGAATTCTCTACTCTACCTTACCCCAATTATAAGCAAAAACATGTAATTGCTGAATGGACAGAATTTCATGCTATCACACCCATAGCTATTCAAAAAACTACAAGTAAACAAAAGGTTTCAAACTCTCCAATAAACCCTTGTTCTGGAATCTTGTTTAAAAATATTGCTGAAACTTGCTCAGATCACTTATGTCAAATAATTAACCAATCGCTAATATCCGGGAAATTCCCTGATCTACTTAAACAAACTTCTATATTACCTATCTTAAAGAACAAGACTTCATCATTTATGGACTTCTCTAACCTCCGACCTATTGCCTCTCTGTCCTCACTAGCAAAAACCTTGGAGTCAGTGGTCTTATTCCAACTAAAAGATTACTTAGCAGAACATGACATACTAAACCCTAACCAACATGGGTTTAGAAAAGGGCATTCCATCGAGACTCTTCTTTTGTCTTCTTTTGATACATTTTTAAGAGGATTTGACTCATACAATGATTTCATTGTGATATTTTTAGATATTTCTGCAGCTTTTGATACACAGGGCCATAACATTTTGATTTCTGTCCTCCAATACATAGGAATCCAATCTACAGTATTAAACTGGTTTGAAAGCTTTCTTACTAACCGTACCTGTCAAATTAATATTGGTTCCTGTTCTTCACAACCCTACACTCAGTCAATAGGTGTTCCCCAAGGTTCATCACTATCTCCTATACTATTCAATGTGGGGCGGATTTTAAAAGGAGCGCGAATAGTCTACTTTTGTTTGCGCTCCAGGCGCAAACAAAAGTACGCTGGATTTTAGTAGATACGCGCGGAGCCGCGCGTATCTGCTAAAAACCTGGATCGGCGCGCGCAAGGCTATGGATTTTGTATAGCCGGCGCGCGCCGAGCCGCGCAGCCTACCCCCGTTCCCTCCAAGGCCGCTCCGAAATCGGAGCGGCCTTGGAGGGAATCCTCTAACGCCCTCCCCTCACCTTCCCCTCCCTTCCTCTACCTAACCCACCCGCCCGGCCCTGTCTACACCCCCCCCCTTACCTTTGTTGGGGGATTTACGCCTCCCGGAGGGAGGCGTAAATCCCCGCGCGCCAGCGGGCCTCCTGCGCGCCGGGCCGCGACCTGGGGGCGGGTACGGAGGGCGCGGCCACGCCCCCGGACCGCCCGGGCCGTGGCCACGCCCCCGTACCCACCCCCCAAACGCTGCCGACACGCCCCGAAAACGCCGCGACGACCGGGCCCGCCCCCGACACGCCCCCGACACGCCCCCCTCGGAGAACCCCGGGACTTACGCGAGTCCCGGGGCTCTGCGCGCGCCGGTAGGCCTATGTAAAATAGGCTTCCCGGCGCGCAGGGCCCTGCTCGCCTAAATCCGCCCGGTTTTGGGCGGATTTAGGCGAGCAGGGCTCTTAAAATCCGCCCCTATATATCTTCTACCTCTCTGTCAAATCCTATCATCACTAAATGTGCAATATAAAATTTATGCAGATGACATTCAACGATTTGTTCCTTATAAATCATCTTGGTCTGAGATTTTCTCTTTGATTCAACTTTACATCAAAACTATAGAGCAATGGATGGCTTATAATCATTTAAAATTGAATAAAAAAAAAACAGAAATATTATTTCTCAGTTATATAGATAATCCTAGCAACGCCCCTCCTGCAAACATAACCTTAGGCAAAGACATTATTCCAATTACTAAACTAGCACGAAACTTAGGTGTTTGGATTGATACCAACTTAACATTAACTCAACACATATCTAAAACAGAAAAAAATTGTTTTACAAGCTACATGTATTATAGCGACTTCGCCCTCTTCTGTTCTTTCGCGATTACCGATTAGTATTACAGACACTGATTTTTTCAGGTTTAGACTACTGCAATGGGCCTTATCTGGGTTTACCCAAAACTGTAATCAGACCTCTTCAGCTGATCCAGAACTCGGCGGCAAGGCTTCTTACGGCTACTCCCATGAGACACCACATTTCCCCCATTTTACAAAAATTGCATTGGTTACCCGTCAGATTCAGAATCCAGTTCAAAATTCTCATGACAATACACTCTCTATTAAATAACTCAGATTCTATTTGACTATGTTCTACACTAAGGGGCGGATTTTCAGAGCCCTGCTCGCGTAAATCCGCCCAAAACCGGGCGGATTTACGCGAGCAGGGCCCTGCGCGCCGGGAAGCCTATTTTACATAGGCCTCCCGGCGCGCGCAGAGCCCCGGGACTCGCGTAAGTCCCGGGGTTTCAATAGATACGCGCATAGCTGCGCATATCCATTAAAATCCGGGGTCAGCGCGCGCAAGGCTGCCAAAAATCGGCAGCCTGCGCGCGCCGAGTCGCGCAGCTTGCCTCTGTTCCCTCCGAGGCCGCTCCGAAATCGGAGCAGCCTCGGAGGGAACTTTCCTTCGCCTTCCCCTCACCTTCCCCTCCCTTCCCCTACCTAACCCACCCCCCCCGGCCCTATCTAAATCTCCCCCTACCTCTATCCCGAAAGTTACGCCTGCTTACTTTACGCGCGCCGAGCCGGCTGCCGCACTCCATGTTCCGGTCCGGGGGCTGGTCCAGGGGCCACTGTCATGCCCCTGTAACGCCCCTGGGCCGGAACCACGCCCCCGAACATGCCCACAAAATGCCGCGTCACTCCTGACACGCTCCCGAAATGCTGCGTCACTCCCGACACGCCCCCCGACACGCCCCTCCATGCAAGCCCCGGGACTTACGCGCGTCCCGGGGCTTGCGCTCGCCACCAAGCCTATGCTGCACTAACTGCACTAACCATTTCCTCTGGCAACAAATTCCACAGCTTAATTGTGTGATGAGTGAAAAAGAATTTTCTCCGATTAGTCTTAAATGTGCTACTTGCTAACTTCATGGAGTGCCCCCTAGTCCTTCTATTATCCAAAAGTATAAATAACTGATTCACATCTACTCGTTCAAGACCTCTCATGATTTTAAAGACCTCTTTCATATCCCCCCTCAGTTGTCTCTTCTCCAAGCTGAACAGCCCTAACCTCTTCAGCCTTTCCTCATAGGGGAGTTGTTCCATCCTTTTTATCATTTTGGTTGCCCTTCTCTGTACCTTCTCCATCACAACTATATATTTTTTGAGATACAGCGACCAAAATTGTGATAGTTGTTTAGGCAACAAACCCTGTGTTATCTTCATCTCACCTCCCATCTGCATTTCCATAATTTGAAGGCCCAATTCCACTTCATAAGGGTCCTTGGGTACGACTGTTATGGCAACTTTCTCTACCACAGTTTCAGCATATGATATGTCTGAGCACGTTTCCCTTCGTCTGGACTTCATAATCCAGGGCGGCCAATCCCTGGCCCTCTTCATATGGTGAGGAGTTTGTTGTGAGATGTGGGTCCCAAAACTAATCAGGCTACCTACCCAACATAAGTCCAAAAGGGGAGAAGCCCATTAAAATTGAGGGGTCTTCTATGTGGAAAACAACAAAAATGGTATCAACTGGTCTCAGAGGTCAGTTCTCAGATACATCAACAACATGGCTTTTAGAAGCTGGTTATATCTTTCAACCAGACCATTTATTTGGGAATAGTAGGCTGATGTCAAATACAGTATGCTTGATGCAGAAGGCATTTCATTCACTTTGCAGTGTACAGGATATAAAATTTGTGCTCTTGTCCATAAACATTACTTTAGGGAACACTACCATGCAAAAAATCTTTAACAGTTTCCAGGCTATAGTCTTAGCGGAGGTGGAATGGAGTGGAATGGTCCAGGGGAATCACGTGGCATAATTCTTCATCATGAGTATGAATTGATAACTCTGACTTTTGCCAAAGCAGCCCTACTATATTCAAAGCAATCCATGAAAGAGATTCTTCCACAACTGGAAGAGGTACTAGGGGGGCCTTAGGTGGATGTTAGGGGGGCCACTAACTGTCATTCTGAGCATGAGTGACAATATCTCCCCACCTCCTGAATAATCCCTGGCCAATAAAACCTCTGCTTCTAGCATGCTATCATGCTATGGATTCCTAGATGTCCAGACAGGGGGTGAATATGTGCCAATTTCATCACCTGAACCTGGAAAACCTGGTTCCTGATCCTCCTCCACATGGCATAATAACCCACACTCCAATTCAAAGTATCGGTGTATATGCTGTATTTATTTGTTTTTAGGTTTCCCATCCTCACCAGCTTCTTATCCCAAATATAATTTAAGCTTGAGTCACACTCCTGTTCCTATTGGAAACTGGGATACCCTTCTACCACTTCATGGGAGAGGATCTCCAACTGGTTCTCTTCTCCTGCTGTAGGGGCTGCCTGGGTCCTGGTTCTCATTTCCACCTTTCACTGAGTATGGGGTTTCCTACACCTCTCAGGCTCTGAAATGGAAATATCTCACCAAGGGGGTTGCCTCACAGAGCTTCTGAGCTGTGTCACAATAAAGAACTGCATCTTGCACCAGGTCTGTTAGTCTAGGCCATTCCCTCCCTAACATTAGGTCAAAGTGGATGCCTTGTATAAATGCCACCCAGAAAGGATCCCTTAAAATTCTGGGCTTACACCTGTGTCTGCTCTATGGAGTATCAGCTTCGGTACCCATGCACACATCTAACTGCTTCCGATATGACTGTCCTTATTAATTGTTCCCCTTCTTGGGATTAAAACCTATTTTATCACTTAGGGCTTGGGATAAAAGAGATTGGCTTGTGTATATAGCTAACAAAGTCTATGCTCTCCGATCAGTCACCCACACCCATTCTATAAATGGATGGTCCTTTCCTCTGGAAGCCTGTCTTTTAGACCTCTTTTCTCTTGGGAGATACATGGGGCTTTCTTTGTGAACATGTCCTAACTCCCCATAATTGTAACACCTAGGAAGGGCTCTTGGGCTCAACTTACTTGTCCTCGATTCTTGTTGCTAAACTTATCCTGACAGGTATACATTGAGACCCCCCTTCAGTTGATCATTTGGGGCCCGAGGTGTCCAGTAGCAGCCTTCATTCCCAGCATGCACAGAGAGTACCTCAACATTTCTCTTCCCTCTGAGGTGTTGCCCAGCCTGGCTGTACAGGCCTCCATTTCCAAGAAGTGCTCTGTGAGGGAGAAGGCTGCTACTAGTGTAGAGGAGACTTGCCTCACCACCCATTCCCTTACCTTGTCTACGAGTGCCATGAGATACTGTTCTAACACTACCACCACTGCAAGCACTGCCATGGTGGATTTTCCTTCTGGTTCCAACCATCAACAGGCTAACTCTGTAAGATGCTGAGCTAGTGCCCTGAGCCTATCCTCTGGGTCCATGCAAGTCCCCCTAAAAAAGTGTTGGTAGGCTTCCCTAGTGAACTCGAGATTGCCCTTAATGGCCGCTTTCATCAGTTCATAGTCCGAAACCTGCTCTGCTCCCAAAGCCCTACAGGCAACTTAGGCTTCTCCTGTCAGGCATGGGGCCATCCTTGCCAACCACCACCCTCATGCCAATGTTTGCAGTCTCAGCGATCATCTCAAAAGTAGTGAGGAAAGCCTCTTAGTCATCACCTTGACCCATCCTGGCCAACCCCAAATTTATGCTGTGCACAATGTCTTTAGTCCCAATAGGCACATTCTGTGTAAGCACAGTACCTCCCACCAAGTTGCTGCTTTGTGCAATCAAGCATCCAGTGGCTCTGACTTGCTCCTCAATCAGACAGATGAGTGGTTGCTGATAGAAACATAGAAATGACGGCAGAAAAAGACTAATCGGCCCATCTAGTCTGCCCAGCAAACTTCCACACTTATTTTCCCATATTTATCTGTTTCACCAACCACCAACTTCAGGGCTCTTGTTGGTAACTGTTTGATTCAAATTTCCTGCCATCCCCTGTCATTGATGCTTCTGTTGTTGTATTATTGTCTGCTACAGCATCCTTTGAGTTGCCTCCTGCTGCAGCTGACGTTACTCAGCAAACCACTTCAGAATTCCTTGGACTGCCATCCTTGCACCTGTGAAGGGAAACAGACAGACTCAACTGCAGAATGGAGTACTGAGCAACCCACACTTCTTAATTTCCTGGTCTCTCCTTCTTCAAGTGTGCTTACTAGATGTCCATCCATTTATGCTATATTTATCCCACTACAGGTAATTCTCCTCTCCCATTCCTATATGCTGTTGCCCTGTATCCTGACCCTCCTCATCATAGGTATCCTTTGACTTTAGCTATAAAAGAGCTTGCTTTAGTCAGATCTCCAGGGTAGGTTTGGCCAGTCCTCTGTAGTAGGGTCCTTGTAGCACTTGCTCCTCAGGCATAGGATCATGTAGTCCCACTGCTGAACCAGGAAGTGGGAGGTCCATCTAGCTGCAGGCAACTGGTGAAGTTTCATCTGGTAGTTTTCCTCTGCAGGAGTTGATCCTTATCCTTTAATGGCTGATCTGTACCAGGTATTTCTACAATGCAGCCCAAACACAAGTGCCTCAGAATAGGGACTCATTCCCTCAGCACTGCTTTCTCAGGTAAAGCCCTGTAGTGGTTTGTAATAAGTCATAGTTCATTGACACTGCTGCCCCTCCTCAGCAGCAAAATGTTTGCAAACAAAAAAATAACCACAAGGGATTGTGGATCAGCACAGCTTTAATCTATTTCCATATCTTCTTGCTCAACATACAATTCCACTGCTTCCACCTCCATGAGCTCTGGAGGAGTGGATATCCCTACTCCTAGCTTATCTGCCAGCCACAATTGCTGCCCCTTCCTCCCTTCTTGTGATTCAAACTGTTATCCAGTCCACCTGTGTACTTGGTAGGTGTGGAGTTTCATGCCCTTGCTGCTCTCAAGAATTCCTCCCCCAGAGTCTCATATTTCCAGGCTGCTATGAAACCTGGGAAATGTAGTCTATCACACTCTTTCTTTACTCTGGGGGATCTAACCTTGGTCCGAGGTATGGGTGGCCACTTCTTGGGGGTTTTCTCTCTGGTTCAGTAGCTGATACCTGTGCGCTTTCCTCTTCACACTTTTTACCATCATGCTGCCTGATGTGCTTCCTTCTCCCAGACTCAGGGGTAAAGGCATAGCTTCAGTTTGGGGTTTAGAAGTCTCTATAGACCCCCACACCACACACACATTCTCTGAGGGTAATGTGATGTCTGTTTCCAAAATCACTTGAGTAGCAGTGTAGTCAGCTTCATTTCCTACAATGTTGCAGGCAGACACACGGTCTATCCAAAGGAATACCTTTCCCCAAGTCTGTAGGTGACATCTGTAGCTTGGAGGAAGTCCAATCCCAGCAACTCTGGATCAAAAATCAGGATCACTAGCACTGCCTATGGGATCCTGCAGGACTCCTGCTTGTGCCTTCATCACATTAGCAGCTTCTGCATTCTGGATGGTCGAAGGCTAGGTTTTGATGCCTTGTGGCTGTGGATTATGGTGGTATAACTCTTCTGAGACAAGGGTGGCCTCTGCTTCTGTGTCCAGAATAGCTTCTGTCAGCATACCATTGATGGCAATTGGCATTTGTATACTGAATCTTTTCTTGATTACCCAACCAATGATAGGGTGTGATTTTACAACTGGACCCACTGTGGTTTCTTCTTTCTTTTCAGGCTACCTGATTCAGTGTTCCACTATTGGCCCAGCTGTTGAAGGACTAGATGAAGAGAAGCATTCTCTCTTCCAGTGTCCTTCTTCTCCATACTAAAAACAGGGGCCTTTGGTTACTGACGCAGGGCAGGGAGTATGTAGATGGAAGTATTCCCTTTGAATCTGGATATTAGAAGTTACTCTTTGCCCTACTGACAAGAATATAATGTTGGCAGCCAGGTCCTGCTGCCTGGAGACTCAAACTTTGGATATTTGTTCTTCAGGGTCAGCTGTTCCAACTAGTCACAAATCTGGTTCATGGTCTTCAGCAGTTGTCCTTGCTCAGAAGTCTGTTCTACTGCAAGTGTCTGTATCTTGAGCAATCAAATAAAAAAAAATTCAGACGTTCGTTGAAAGACTTCTTGCTCCATCGTGCTTATGATATCTCTTAACCATATATTCAGCTGCCTTAATCTAATTACTCCTTCTTATAGAAGTCTGTGATTATAGCTTATAGAAAGTGCAACTCTGTTGATTTTGAATATGACTGATGATTGTGCATATTGACAAATGTTTTCAACAATTGCTTATATGTTTGAAGATGGGCAATGTTTTGTTGACACTGCTCAATGTTCTCAATAATTTTCTATATGAAATTCATGTTATGTTTTGTCATGTTTTATGTTTCTTAATTATTTTATGTATGTGTTTATTGAAAATCGCCTTGACCATTTGTGAAAGGCGATTAATACATTTTAATAAAATGAAAATGAAAAATGAAATGAAACTGTACTGCCCACTGGGATAGCCTTCCTTGTCCAGGTAAGCATATGCTCAGGAAAACTCTTCAGGTACAGAATCTAACTTCTGCATCTCACCTAGAAGTGCCTTGACTAGTCACTGGCATATACCCAGGGTAATGTGGTCCTAGTTCATGATTTCATAGACTACCCACTGATTTTTGAGGTGCTTGAGGAAGGCATCAATCACAAGCTGATCTTGCATGTCAAAGTCTACTCCTGGGTAGATTCTTGTAACTGGGTGTTATATCTCCTCTGCAAATTCTATATGATCTCTTTGTTCTGTTGGAGCTCTCTCAACTTCCTGCATGGAATAGCCAGTAGTTTCTGTTGACCAAACTGTTGTGCTAGCTGTTCCATCAGTAGGATATAATCTTCCCTGACATGGTCTGGGAGTAAGCAGATGTAGCAAATAACAGCTTCCCTCAGGCATTCATAGAGGCATTCTCAGCACTGCTTCACCCTTACTTTTGGGCTATGTGTGCAAATGGCACTGCAAAAGATTCTCAGTCCTCCTTGCCATCATAAGTGACCATCTTGGGTCTCAGGTCTTCAAAATGATTTGGAGGATGCTTCCCCCATGTCTAGTTTGCTGCACCCTTTACTGGTATGCACTCTTGTCTTTTCCCTGGCAGACTTGGTATCCACCAGGGTCCTTTGTTTGGGTTGGGGGTTGGAGATACCACTAGACCCCAGGGATAGTACATTATTTAGATAGGGAGTGGGAAAGGAATGGGCCTGCTGGAGGGTAGGCTAAGGGGCCATTTTTGTGGATTAAGGGGAGGGGTCAAGTAAGGGAGTGGGCCTTTGTGTGTAATTAGCCTTATTTGTTTTTCTTTCAGGGACCAGAGTGGCCTTGCATTGCAGCAGGGCTCCACAAAGACCCTGAGGTGACGTTTGGAAGATTTGGGGGTGGGGGGGGGGGTGTTTTGGGGACCTTAGCACTTTTACCATGGGGACCATCAAGGACCTGTGTTATCGAACCAGTGCTCCTCAGGAAAATAACTGCACCTCCCTCAAATGTGCTAAAATAATGGGGGTGACATTTTTCTAAGGCAGCTGCGTTATTTTATTACTACAGAATTGTCTATACATAAGCTGCTTTGTGTGCATTAGGAAATTTTATGCATGCAAATGCACGCAAAGTAGCTCCTTATTTCCATAGAGGGAGGAACTCTTCTGGTCTGTCTTGCGATAGTGCCATGCTATAGTGATATCATGCGATAAACAGCATTCGGCGCTTGTTATATGCTGTTTAACTCGCGATATCACCTTATTGCTGTTTTCTAAATCCAGGCCTTAGATTGTAAGCTCTCTGGGGATAGGGAAATACCTACAGTACCTGAACATAAATCACACTGAAGTGCTGAAAGGCAGAATATGAAAAAAATAAATACATAAAATGATTTTAGCAATATGAAAAAAATCACTACAATACAGTATGGGATGGTATAGGGGGATGGGATGTATGTTTGTGGGGAGTGGGGAAAGTCAATATGTGAGACAGGTATATGGATGTGCAGGGTGTATTTGTAGGGTATGTGGAGGACATGTACATATGTGGGTAAATGTGAGAGTGGGGAATATGTGTAGTTGCAGGGATGAGGGTATGAGTATGTGTGTATGGGGTGTGGGTGTAGGAGGCATGTATGTGGAGGTTGCATGTGTGGGAGGTGTACGTACATAGGATGCATGGGCATGGTGGGTGTAGGTGTGAGGGTTGTGGGTGTGTATATAGGTTGGGTTATAGGTGTGTCTGCAGGGTGTGGATTGTATGTGTGCCCTTGCCTGTAGGGTTTATGTGGCTGGTGTGTGTTTTGAGGGTGGAAGAGGTGTGGATGTGTGTGAATGTATATGTGTGTGTGTGTGTGTGTGTGTGTGTGTGTGTAATGTGGGGTGTGAGCTGTAGTGTGTGTGTGGCTTTGAAGGCATCTTTTGGTGCCATCCTTTGTCAGCTGCTGGGAAAGACAATTTTAAAGTGATTTCAATGGGTAAAAACGGTTTTACCTGAATTAACTGACATTCTGAAATGTATCATCCACAATGTATAGACGTATAGCTGCATTGACACTTCTCTCAATGCAGCTATTCCCAGGGGCATGTTTAGGTTGGTGGAGGAAAACTACTCATTTAGATAGAATTTGTATATCTTTCAACATATTTTACCAGCAAAAATGTACCTACAGAACAAGAACATAGCCAGAACTGAATTTTTTTGGGGGGGTGGGGAGAGGGGTCCAAGGATAACATGAAGTAGCACTGTGTTAGACTCTCCCCCCTCCCTTACCCCACTCTATGTGAGTCTTCATGGTAATGGCTACAAAACCCTTTAATTTCTGACATCACTCTCTCTCTTCCCTCTTTTCAGTTTTCATGCCCTCTTTACCTTGGATGTCTCACTCTCCCTCTGTGGTTATAGCAGCTACTTTATGCAAGGGTTAATCTCTTTGCTATACAGCAATTATATAAACAGTCTTCCAAGCACATCAGGTATGCCTGAAGTTTTAAGGTGCTGAAAGAAGGGGGGGGGGAGGGGAGGGGGATAATTACCTGCCAAAATTAAACAGAAAGACTTTGCTGGCTTCAATTCTTTACAGGACTAGCCCAAGGGCTCCACTGTTTCCATGTTCAGTTTAACATTTTTAAAGGTGCAGGGGATCATGGACTGGCAGTGATTACAGTGCCTCCAGGCTCTCTAAGAGTTGCACCTCTAAGGGCTGACTCACATGTGATGTGACCTGCTGCTAGGGGAGGGGGCACAGCTCCAGAGGCTTCCTCCTAACTATGCCCCTGCCACCGAAAAAAAGCAGGTGCAAATTATCATGTGCACTTTATATGCACAGCAAATTTCAAAGTGAAATGCATGCATTTAAAGTGGTGCAAAGCCTGCAGGTACAAAATACATGCGGCCTTTGACCCACTGCCAACATTTTGAATACTGCCCATTCATTTTCCCTATGTCTTCCTCTCTCTCTCTCTGTTGCTCTGGGTCAAGGGGCTGGAAGGGTAGTGGCTGGGAGCTGGGGACCTGAGGCTTTTGGAATGGAGCAGCATCAACATTCTGAAAATGCCATTGGGATTGTTTTGGAGGCTCGGTTCTCCAAAAATACTGAACCGATGTTTCTACTCTTCAAAATAATCTGAATTAGTCACATTTTCTTCCTGAATGCCAAATTTGATTCCTTTTTTGGAGAGTTATTTTGCCTACACAGACAATGATCCCTTGTACATATTTGTTTCCAACCTATCATATGTTGGAAAATATAAAAAGGAACAAATGAATGTGAAAAAATACAGGCTTTGCATCACTTAATTTCAAGTAAATGTGTGAAATGCACATAGTTGTGACTAAAAATAAAAGCAGAAAAGCGCTGATAAAAAAAAGCATAGAAAACAAGTACCAGGAAAAAAGGAATCCTAATTGTGTTACTGTAAAGAGCCCCCACTGAAATAAGCATATTTTTGTTATATTTGAGAGATTGTGCTACACCTGGGTGCTAATATAGTTAACTAGATGCTTGATGCCTGTACAAAAGTAACACTTGCAAGGTAAAGTGTTAACCTATTATATTTTTCATAACTCTTACAGCAGCCCAGATCATGAATAGTACAAAATATGGGGTGGGATGAGTAAGAATGCACAAGATATTTTTCATATCTCTATCTTTATATATATTTATAACGTATATCTTTCCTAATCTCAATAGTTTTAACCCTTCTTGTTGAGTTTCTCTTCATTCTTCAGTCATGTGACTTACTTTAGCTGTCTTTCACATCCAGGTTTCAATAACCCTTTCCCCACTTCAGCATCCTCTTAACTTTGCTCAGAGTGCAACAGTGCCTTATTTAAATTCAAATTCCAATTTTATGCTTTAGAGCCAGCAGTCTGAAACAATCTCTGTTGTACCTGGTAAGCCTTTCAAAACCTTGTACTTCTATGCGAGTGAGCTGGATGTCGTGCATGAATGCCTTTGAGAAGTGAGAAATGGCCCATACTAAGAGTTGAGGCCTTGATGTTGTGCTACCAATCGTTTCAAACATGTACTTCTAATTTCACTCACTTTTCTGGGCTCTTCCAAGTCTCCATGGTGTGCTAGGTACCTACCTATTAGTCTCTATGAAAGAATCACTTGGAATTTTATTCAGCCAGTTTCTGAGGTGTGTAAAATATCATGAGCAAGGATATTCTGAATAACCTGCAGACCGAAATATAGGGGCCGGAGGAGTGCTGTGCATCTTAGCCTTTTCTTTTATATGGCCTGGAAGCTCTGCCACTGCTGTTAACCATGGAATATATCTTTGCATTAGCTCATTTTCTTCTCCCTGAGGAAGCACATTGAGCCAGACCCAGCTAAGGAAGTCGCTGCGGAGGCAGACTTTGAAGCAAACAAATGCTGACTGACACTTTAAATAAAAAGAGACTTTATTTGTCTGCAGATGTCTGCCTTCCTCTCAGGCATGCAAGCCACAGGAGAAACCTTGAAATAAAGAAAATGAGCTTCTCACCAAAAATTACCTTTCACTGGAAAAGTGATCCAGGGACTCAATTCACCTGGTACCCCAACGCATCTCTTAACTAATATCTGCAAGGAATCTGAAAAGCTGGTTGTGAAAAAAAAGGGCTGAATCTCCCCTAAGCTAAAACATCTCTAAATCCAGGGCCATGCAGTACTTGCATTAATTTCATGTAGGTGTACAGGACTCTCTCTGATACCTTTCATCTCACATCAGCTTCCATAAATGTGCTCCCCGGAGAGCTCACTTCAGGTAGAGCACTTGGGAAAGAAAAGAAATAAAGAAAAGAATATACAAAAAGAAAAGGGAAGCCTGGAAAGGCCTAAAGGGGACAAAAGAAAAATAGATGAAAACTAGAGGGAGGAAGAGCGAAGAAAGTGTCAGCACTGGGTGTCAAATGGTGTTAATGGCCCCTCTCTGTGATGCCTTTAGAAAAGGAAAGAAAGGAAAACACAAAGAGGACAATCTTCAAGGCAACCTAGCCCTGCTGAAATAGATTAAGCTGTCTAGATTTCCCCCGACTGACAACTGGCCTCCTGTGGCCCGCCGAAAGGCTATGGGGCTTGCACAGAGCGCATGCTTTCAGATGGATTCCAAGGAAGAGTTCCGAGGGGATGGAGGAAATAGTCTGTAGACATGACATTTCCAAACATACGGGTGCTATGTTTTACAGAGATTAACTATAGTTTATCACGAGGGAACACAAATATCGTGGGGGGGGGGGGTATACCTATGAAATTGGGCCCTTCCCCAATAAACTATCTCACATTACCGTGGCACAATTTTGTATTGCGGCACAAACGCGTGACAAAAACTTGCGCAGTGGTGCGCGGCCTTCCTGTGCAACGGTGGCCCACTACCGCCGGGGTAACCATAACTTAAAGGATTAGAAACCCAAAAAAGCACCTCCCCCAAAGGCCAAAGTCACCCTGGGGGTCATTGAAGATCACCTCTTGCCCCTCCTGCCACCTTGGGAGGTGACTCTGGCCTCCCCCTGAAATAAATGTAAAAAAAGGAGGGCAATCACATGGTGACAGCCCTCTCCCTTCCCCATTCCTTTCCCTTAGTAGTGAAAAAAAGGTCCCTTAGCGTCAAGATTTCCTCCCCCATTCCCTACCCTAACCCCCAACCCCTCAAAACATGACCCTGCTGGATTGGGGGGGGGGGTCAGGAGGACCCCAAACCCCACCCCTTTAATGCCCCCGTACCTCTAAAATGAATCTTCAATAGCC
Organism: Rhinatrema bivittatum; assembly: GCF_901001135.1. NCBI lineage: Eukaryota > Metazoa > Chordata > Amphibia > Gymnophiona > Rhinatrematidae > Rhinatrema > Rhinatrema bivittatum. The sequence continues at coordinate 619,560,229 of NC_042615.1, read as the reverse complement.
TGTAGTGAGCCTGCAGCACTTGCCCAGCTCCGGACCCGTTGACACCATTTTCAAAATTGGTGTCAACTTGACCTTACCCCATCATGTGATGGGGCAAGGTTTGGGAATTGGTACTAGACCTCGTGACCTTGGTCTTATCCCTGGACCTTGCCCTGTCCCATGACAGGGGCAAGGTGAGGTGCTGACATTTTTATGAATGGCATTGATGAGCATGGAGAGAGGAGAGACAGGGGGTGCTCCGGGCCCACTTCTGTCTATTGAAGATCCATTTCAGAGGTACAGGGGGTAAAGGTGTGGGGTTGGGGTCCGCCTACCTCCCCAGACCATCAGGTTCATTTCTGGGGGGGGTACCCTAGATACCAGGGATTGCATTTTATTTGGATGGGGGAGAAGGATAAGCCAGGGAGGAAATCTTGCCTCTAAAGGATCTTTTTCTTAGTGCTAAGAGTAAAGGGTTGGGAAGGGAGGGGGGCTGTCACCACTTGATTAGCCTCATTTTTTAAAATGTATTTTGGGGAGGGAACCCTGATCCACCTAGTAAGGTGGCGGGAGTCATTTTTTGCTGGTTTGGGAGGTGTATTGCGGTCACCTTGGCACTTTACATTTCTTGTGGGACCATCGGAGATCGGCGTTAGCAGTCCGATCCTCCCAGGGTTTTTTCCACTGGAACTCAGATTGCCTCCCATATCATAACCTCAGTGAGTGACACCATTTCTAATTTTCAGTAACTAGTACAGTGTCCACCTTATCATAAGTATGCTCCTCATCTAGTTTTTTGAGAAAAATATCTTGCAAGAATTTCAGTATCTCTCAACTTGTAATTACTCCATCAACTGGCTCTTTCCAATTTACATCTGGTAAATTAAGATCCCCCAATAACAGCATCTCATCTTTTCATAATATTCTTTGGATAATTTCGATTACTGTATGTCTATATTATATCTACTTCCTCCTCTTGTGATGGCAGACCTACATAGATATGAGATGCCTTAGATGCCCCAATCTAACTCCGCCCATTATTTTTGCAAATAAAGGTAAACAATCTGTGAAACAGTGCATTTATAGGGGTAGGGCTGGGGTTGGGCTGGAGGCATGGGGAAGGGATCAGTGGGGAAAGCAATTTTCTATATGGGCTGGACTTTCGGTCATACACGTGCCAGGCCTATTTTCAAAAGGCCCGGCGACGCACGTGAAGCCCCGGGAGGCATGTAAGTCCCGGGGCTTGCAAAAAGGGGCGGTCTGCGGGCGGGGGCGGACCCAGAGGCCTCCAACACAGTGGCCATTTGCCGCTGTGCTGGGGATCGCCGGCACGCAACTAAGTTTGGAAATAAAAGTAAAACAAAGAAAAAGGTAGGGGGGAAAGGGCAGGGGAGGTAGGGGAAGAGAAGGGAAGGTGGGGTGGGGTGGGGGTAAGGAATGGGGAAAGGCAGTGCGGCTTGGTGCGGGCTCGGCGCACGCAAGATGCACAATTGTGCGCCCCCTTGCACGTGCCGACCCCTGATTTTATAAGATGCGCGCGCCTTCGCGCCGGGTAGCACACACACACGTACACCCGGGTGTACATCTGAAAATCTACCCCTATGTGTTTTTACCCAGGTATGCACATGCTTACCTACATAAAAATGTTTGATTATTGCCCGCTCCCTGTTTTAAGGACAAATACTTAGCCTGGGTCTTAATCAGGAAATTGAATGGCAAAGCTTTTTCATATCTCAGTAGTGTTGTTATCGAATTAGGACTATGCATGGCACTTCAGTCTTGATGTTGCTGAAGACTTTAAATTTAGAATGAGTCTTGGTGTTTTTCTAGCATTTGGAAAATGCACTTGTGTCCCTATTCTGTAACATGTTTGAGAATATTTGTGATTTTTTTTGAAGGGGTGTATTTTTAATGATTTTTAATATGAGTATATGTGTTTCAGATTGAGCAGTTGGAAAACGATCAGCTTTATGCAGCAATAGTTCATCAAGTATCTAAGAAAATTCATATACGGATTGATGTATACTGGGAACATACCGCAATAATTCTGCGAAGCATGAACAGTTTGCTTTGTTGGAAGAGGACACAAATTGATCAAGATAAGTAATGATGCATATGTTTGGATATTTTACTGATACAATCCCCTTGAAAAAGTTATGGACACTTTATTATTTACTTTGATATAAACCCCCTGTGAAAGCCAATAAACAAAATGAAGATCTTTGGCCAGGGCTATAATATATTTTGTTCACATCTGATAAGAGAGCCAAAGTGGGGATATGAGTTTTGTTCACATCTGCTATGAAAGTTGTGAGTGCATTTGTTGTAAAAAGCACTTAAAAGAGCTGGAGCACATTTAGGTGAAGTACTCTTTAGACATTGAAGTGTTTTTTGGCTTGTTATGATCACAACCCCAGAGATGGCCAGAGCAGGCAGAAATAATTCTTGGTATAAACATTCTTTTTTCACTCTTTCCTTGTTTTGTGGGTTTGTTCTTTATTTTATTCTTTTTTAAAATTGTTCATTTATTTAAGTTTACTTCATTTGTGCAAGGAGTAAATATAATTATAATAATTAAAACATAAAAAAATAGGAATATCCAATTTGATGGACTCTCCTTTTCATGTCGTTTATTATAATTCTAGAATGACCCTTAATATATAACCCTACCTCGGTGTGCGTGTCTGACATGGGTGGGGCCATGAAAGTATTTGTAAGTCCTTTGGGGCAGGAACCCTGACTAGCTCTTTTCTGTGCCCCTTTCCCCAGGGTGTGGATCCTTTGGCTTGGGGGGGGGGGGGGGGGAGGAAAGGCTTGCTTTTGAGTCCCAATGCATGGGTGTCTGATATCTTTTTGGAGCTCCCTGGAAGAGGTGTTGCTTCACTTCTGGTGTGCTGTACAGCAAATGAATACACTGGATGGACTGGATTAGTGTCCAGACTTCAGTTTACTGAATGAAATAGTTGCAGTTGGCACAATAAATATGTTTCAGCACCACAGTCTCTGTTCTCTTGATTACAATGGTCACCTCTATCTGTGCAGGAATCTTTCAATAGACAAGGGATCCTACCACCCTCCTGGATTAGGTGAGATGGAGGTCCCAATGGGCAGGGCAACCTTTTAGCTGGTTAGGAAAACCCTTTCCAAGAATAGCCAAAAATCCTGTCCTCGCACAGAGAGTAAACTTGTCTCTGTCTCCAAGGGCTGAAGACTCCTGATGGGCATCCTCTAGAATCTTTTCAGTTGTGTTACTCATGGTTAGCAGGTTCTTCCACTTCTTTAGATTTATCTTAATATCTGATTCTCCTTGGGACTCTGATGGGGGGATGCCCGGAAACAGGTTTTCTTACCCTGTTCCTCTGCAGGTAGGAAGGGGTAGCCAAACATTCTTCCTCCTGGATGTCTAACTTAATAGTCTTTTCCCTTAACCAAAGATTACAGCAGAGTTATGCCTTGCAATGGATTACCACCTTGGATGGGCAGGTTTCACCTAAACCCTGGGCATCCCAAACACAGGGTTCCCAGTTCCCCAAATCCAGGAAAGGCCCAGGTGACCAGCAAGACTCCCATCAGGAAAAGGTCAAAATCCTAAAACATTCGGAGGGGTATCTAAATCAGCTAGGGAGTAGACTGGCAAGACCACCCTTCTGACCCTGGTCAGGATTTCCAGGCTGGGGTTAGCCTGATCCCTCCAACTAGGCCTGAAAGGTTCAACAAAAATTAAGTACATACCACCTCCTAACGCTCCAAAAATTACACAAAACTGCCTGCAGACTCTCTGGAGAGAGGTGTTATAAAGCCTCCCAAGGGAATGGCCATTCCCAGGTCCCTCAAAGGGGGGGACTGGAATTTGAAGGAGTCCTCCCCTATTCTTGCTATTATCTTCCTGGACATACTGGTAACCGAGGAATGGCTCTCGGTTACACCTACATATCAATTTTTTATATTAGGATGTCATCCACATAGACTAGGATGTAGGTCTGTCTGTTGTCTCATTCTCTGAATCAGAGGCAAGGATCTGCTTTACACCTCACAAATCTTTCTTGGATGAGGATTTCATTGACCTTTTTGTCCCAGGCCCTGGAGTCCAGCTGGAGTCCATAGACACTCTTTTGGAGTTTGCACACTAGGTCACTATCTTCCGGATCTACAATTCCAGATAGTTGCTTCGTGTACAGATCTTCATTGCTATCTCCATATAGAAAGACTATGGCATACCACCTTTTGAATATAGTGCTAACCCTCCATCAATTTGGTCTGCCCTATCACATAGATATAATTTTTACTCTATCACAGTGACCCATTGGTTTTCCTCCTTCCACTACGTCTTTGAAGTGCCTATAATGTCTATAGATTTGTATAATGCCATACATTCTAACTCACCAATCTTACTGCTCAGACTTCTGGCATTCACATATGGAGATTTTAAAGTATGTTTTTTATTTGTACTTTCATTTCTCTTTCAAATTGAATGAACTGAAAAAAATTTGGATGTTTCAACTGCCTAGTTATTTTGGTTTGGTTGCAGCAAAGCAAATAAAAAATCAACTTATTGTTTGCATTTTCTGATTTACATTCAAATTAATGCACATCCCTATTTAGAACATATTTCTTTTCCTAACCTATTTATTTATTTATTTTGAACATTTGTAGTCAACTAATACAAAAATCTTAGCAGATAACAATAAACACATAAAATCAACAAAAGACAAAAAATCAACAAAATATATAAAAGTACAAAACACAAAAACATTAAACATTACACACAATTACAAAGGTAGATTCCAAACAATAGGTAACACCAGTAAACAAAGTTTTTGTTTTCTTCAGGCTTTTTGGTGTTCCAATAGATTTTTTTGATGCTGATCACAGATATTACTTCGAAATTTGTACATCACGTAAGGTTTTTGAGAAACAGCCAACTTTGTGTTACAATAATTGTGAAATTTTAAAACATAATCTTGTGTACATATATTTTCTTCCTGGACAGTAGTTTTTATGATTTTTAAAATTCATGTCATATTTTTGATGGCCATAAGCAATGTAACATGTAACAGAGACTAACTTTTTTAAAAATACACCAAGAAACTCTGCCTGATCATGCCAGAACTTGCTCGGGCAAGCCCCAGCTCAGCTGCAAGATTCCAACTTGTTTCCATGACGATGCAGCCTTATATAAGCAGCAGCAATGAGAGCTGTGATGAAGGACAGCCACTTTGATGGTCTTCTGCAAGGTACAGAGCGCGTTGCGTGGACAGCCTTCAAGAATGTCGTTTGTAACTTTTTAGGCAACTATAAGACAGCAGACTATGTCGAACAGGTTGAAAATCTGCTTCAGGTATACAAATTGATGAAGTACAACATGTCATTGAAGATACATTTTCTTCATTCCCACTTGGACTTCTTCCCAGACAACCTTGGGGCTGTGAGTGTTATGAATCCCGGCCGCGGAACTCCATAGCCGGGCTCTCACCTCACTGCCAGCGTGCTCCGGGCTCCTCGTGGCATTCCTCTGCTCCTCTCAGGGCCGTGGCTGGGCCTCTCCGCTGCGGCGTCTCCACGAACGAGACGCCACCGAGCTCTGCTCTCTAACCCTGCCTCCTAGGTGCACGCGCGTGCAGGAGACTAAAATTTAAAGGACCCGCGGCAGGAAACTGAAGCCCGGCCCTCTGAATGACATCAGACGCTGGCAGATATATATATCCAGCAGCAGCTTCCAGTCCCTTGCCTTGCAATGAGGTTCACTCTTCCGAGTCTCTAGTTGCTGCATTCCTGATCCTGCTGTTCCTGATCCTGCTGTTCTTGATCCAGTTCTTGCCTCCAAATCCTCTCTCCTGTCCCAGCTTCCTCTCGGCTTGCCTGCCTGGTTCCTGACTTCGACTTTGCTCTTGGTACTCCGTGTCTGCTGCCCGTTCTGATCCTTGGTTCGTCTCTGGCCTCCGCTGTTCTGCTGCCTGCCCTGACTCCTGGTCTGTTTCATCGTTGTGACTCTCTGCCACCTGCCTCGACCCAGACTTCTCTTCGGACCCTTCTGCTCCAGGAGACCGCACCTAAGTCCAAGCGGCCCGGGTCCTGAAGGGCTCCTCCTGGGGGCATCTCGGGCTTACAGTGGTGAAGCTCCAGTTGGTCTCCTGGCCTTGATCCACCTCCCGGCTACGGACTCCGCTTTGGGTCACCCCTCAGCGCCCCTCTCATCTTCTCCTAGCCGGCCCAAGGGTCCACGTCATAACAGTGAGCGACGAACATGGTGAAAGGTTTAATCAAGACATTGTCAAAATGGAGAAAAGGTATCAAGGCAAGAGGAACCCCTCCATGCTGGGTGACTATTGTTGGATTCTCATCTGTGAAGCGTCGGACAGTGATTACAAAAGAAAATCTGCGGCAAAACATTTTTAGGTTTGTTTTTTGGTACCAACATTGCCATTTTAGCTTATGCCGCTACAGACACGTAACAATGCTTAATGTATATTACACTTTTCTGGCAAACCAACACTAGACCCTAAAGACCCCGCTAACTTCCGCCCTATCTCTAACCTGCCCTTCCTATCCAAAATTATGGAAAAGATTGTAAACATCCAACTTACAGAATATCTAGAAAGCAACAACATTCTGCATCGTTTACCTGTGTGAATTAATCCTGTCCTTTCTCTTCCTTCTCAGCCAAGTTCTTATCACCCTGTTATATGTAACTGCCTTTTCAGCACCATTGTTATAGTTATGTTTACTATGCACCCCTGTTTTATGTGAACCAGCATGATGTGACTGCTGTCTCGAATGCCGGTATATAAAAATTTGAAATAAATAAATAAATAAATAAATAAATCCAGCCCAATACGGCTTCCGTAAATACCTCAATACAGAAACCCTTCTGCTCTCCCTCACGGACCACTTACTCATAGGCATGGACCGAGGCAACTGTTACCTCCTCGCCCTACTCGACATCTCAGCTGCCTTTGATACCATCAACCATAACCTCCTCATCAACCGGCTATCCGAAATAGGCATCTCAGGCCTAGCCCTACTATGGTTTAAATCCTACTTATCTAACAGAAAGTTCTCCGTCAAGATAGGAAACGCCAACTCCACACTCTATCCCTTGTCTCAAGGTGTCCCACAAGGCTCCTCCCTCTCCTCCACCCTTTTCAACATTTATCTCACACCTCTATGTCAGCTCCTCACAGACCTCGGCCTCAAATTCTACCTCTATGCAGATGACGTTCAAATCGTCATTCCCATTCACAACTCTCTCTCAGATGCCCTTGCCTTCTGGAACACATGTCTTGCCAACATCAATGACTTCCTCACCAACATCCACCTCGCTCTAAACTCCTCCAAAACAGAGCTGCTCCTTATCTCTCCTCACCTCCCTCCCAAACCACCGATCTCCAACGATCCAGCTTTCAACGTCATAACACCCCAACCCACAGTAAGAGACCTTGGGGTTATCATAGATCAACAACTCAATCTCAAAAAACAGATCAACTCCATCCTCAAAGAAGGTTTCTTCAAGCTTCACATCCTGAAGAAACTCAGACCCCTCCTCCACTATCATGACTTCCGCACCGTCGTCCAAGCCACCCTTTCCTCAAAGCTGGACTACTGTAATGCCCTCTTCCTTGGCCTACCCTCCTCCACCACCAAGCCCTTACAAATGCTCCAGAATGCCATCGCCAGGGTCATCACCAACTCAAGGAAAGCTGATCACATTACCCCAATACTCAAAGAACTCCACTGGCTCCCCATCGCATCCCGAATTCTCTTCAAAATTCTAACCATAGTGCACAAGTCCATCCACTCGCACAATTCCAATTGGTTGGATGAACCCTTTCGTCCTATACGCACTGAACGACCCACTCGCACTGTCAACAAAGGCACCCTCTCCATTCCCCCTTTGAAAAAAGCCCACCTCTCCTCTACTAGGGACCGTGCACTATCCATTGCAGGCCCTAAACAATGGAACGCCCTCCCTACCACTCTCAGGCTAGAGCCATGTTACGCCAAGTTCAGAAAAAAACTTAAAACATGGCTCTTCCGACAAGCCTACCCTGATTAAGTACACCGACTTCTGCAAGTATCTTGCCTACGCCTTGTATATTCCTGTAAATAGTCCGTTGCAGTTTTTATTTATTGCTTTAATTCCTCCACCTCCTGCTCTTTGTATACTCCTCCTTGTTCGCCCTCCCTGTTCATTGTAATTTCTACCTTTAAAGTTACATTGTAAACCGGTATGATGTATGCATACTAATACCGGTATATAAAAGTTTTTAAATAAATAAATAATAAATAATAAATGCATATTTGTATTCAGCTTGTTAAAATCTACTTGTTTCATCGAAGGTTGTGGAGAAAACAAAATGTTCCCAGAAATTTGTTTACCAGTGTAATCTAAGGCTATATTTCCTTGCATTCATCTCTTTATTCCTCCCCCCTCATACTTATTCATTCATACTTCACACAATTATAGTTTTGAAACTCTCTATTTAATTTAAATTCCCTGGATTCCACTCTAGGTATTTTTTGTACACCGTAGATTGGAGCTTTGCTGGCTGAGACTGGGCTAAGGTTTCTATTCTGAAGAAGGTGAGCAAGCAAGCAAGATGCAGTTGCTTCAGTACAGCCGAGACGGGTTTCCTAATCCTCATCCCTGTGTGTATATTCCATTTCCCTTCCATACTCATTGATAGAAATGGTTCAAGAGAAAAGTATTAGGAGTGTTATGCAGCTGTCAGCAAGGAACTTCAACACTTCAATATTTCCAAACCTTCAAAATCTGATGGGGTTTCATTCTTCAGAAGCCCTCACTCAGGAGGAAGAACTCAGGGTGAGAGAGATCTTTCTAGTGAGGGTATTTGGTTAATATCCCCTAACACCAGCTGGTCTTGATTTAAACTGTTAATTTGTCTGATATTTGTGTAGTGGGGATTAGAACCTGCACAAATATATTTTCTCAGGGATCATCTTGGTAATGTTGAGGTGGGCTTTTTACATATCCTGATCCTCCCCACTATTTGGGCCATCCTCTTTTTGGGATGAGTCTCATGGGGTCTAAACTGCCACTGAGGAAGTACAGAGAAGAGGAGGATTAGAGGGAAGAATTAGGAGAGGTTGAGTGGGTTAGTGATACAGGGAAGAGATCAATCCAGGAGCTCAAAGTGTAGAGACATGTTGTAGGAGTAGAGTTTTGAATAGATTCTCAAGGCCTAGTCATTTGAAGAGGTGTTTTGAAAGTAAGAGGATTTTTTTTGAAAAGTTTGGAAAAGATTTTTGTTATTCTGGATCACTTCTTAACTGAGAGGGAGGATCCTTGGAAGGAACGGCTGGATCCTTGTTTTTGTTCCTTGTGCTCAGTTAACAGCAAGGTGGAAGACAGATTGGATTTTTTGAGAGGTTTAAGAAATGCTTTGATCTATTTCTTAAAAGCCAGGGGAAGTTTTTCCATCACCCATGATTGTTGCCATGGAGGAAAATTGTCCTACCCTTATTGGGGAGGGCGTTTTGGAACAGGACACAGTTGAGAGAAGGAGGGTAATCAAGAGAGGCACTGTGGACAAAGGAACCTACTTCTTATTTGTATTTTTCTCATCTTATTTATGATTTTTGGAATTATAGCCTGGATTATTTTTCAAGCTTAAGTAAACTGTTTTATGATTTGAACACTACCCTTGGACTCTGAGCCTTCATTCAAATGTACTCTTTTGGATTGACCAAACCCCTGCTGTGAGTATTGAGCCAAGAGTGAGAGTGACTGTGCAGCCTGGTTACTCCACTTCAGCTCCTGGGGCATTGGAGGCTCGAGCCTCCTCCTTGCCAGAGGACCATAGCCCCCATGGCTGAAGTTTTGGTGCATGATTTTGTTAGAGGTCCAGGAAAGTAAAGACAGCCCTAGGTCTTTGCTGTAGCCTATGCATTAGGGACCCTCCACCACTTACCAAGCACTAAGGTTGGCAGACCTGCTTCCCTAGAGAAAAAGGAAGATGCAATACAGCTTTTGGAAATAATATCTGTCAGTACTTAAGCTGCATTAGTACAACAACTATCTCATTTACTTCAAGTTCATGAGCAAGAGAATTTATTTAGATTTTTATATTCTGCTTTTCAGCACTTCACAGTGTACATCAAAGCAGCTTACATTCATGTGCTGTAGGTTTATAATCTAACTTTGTACCTGAGGCAATAGAGAGTAAAGTGACTTGCCCAAGGTCACAAGGAGCAACAGACTTTGACCCCTGGTTTCTGTGGGTTGTAGCCCACTGCTCTAACCACTAGGCTACTCCTCCACTCCAGAGTTCTTTCTAATGGAATGTGTGTTTTGTGTGAAGATGTAATGGATTTTATATTACGGCTGGATTTTACTTTGACTTTATTCAACTTTGTGGAATAATGTGACTTTTAAGTTTAGAAGCAGAACAAATTTTGTCCAGTGATTTTTTTAAATCTAAGTTTATTTTTATCACTATATATTTCTTTAATCTACCCATAATCCTCACACTTTCAGATCCCAGACCATTCTATTCCTCCTTCCTGCAAGCAACAAGAAAACCCTGATGTAAGAAGCATAGAATTGCACTACATATACATTCAAATTATATGCAAATCCTTTTCTACATGTCCACCTCTTATCTCTTCACATGCAAAACATGCATCTATATGATTATGTAAACTTAAAACTGTAGAGATATCACAAGACACATAAAGTACACAGATAAATTAGCAAAGATGGCTCATCCCCACTGATTACTCCAAACACTAGGGATCATTATTACATAATCATTTTTATATGCCACCACCTTTGCCACGCATATTTCACTCACCCTTCTCTCTCACACTACATCTATACTTTTATTTACAAGTCATCATACATAGTTCTTTTGGCATATGAAATACTACTGAACAAATGGCATTCATTAATTAGCTATAAAACCAAAAAGTAACTAAATAGAACTATTTTATATAAATAAAATTTAGAATTTAAAGAAAAATATTGGATTGTTTGGTGTTGACATGACTGGTTTCAGGAACCTGGAAGGCTCCTGCACCTCCTCCTCTTTCTGCTGGTTTTCTAGTTATAGCAGCAGTAGCAGGTCATGAAGTGGTTTTAAAAGAAGAGGAACATATAACAACAGGTAATTAAGCTCATTCTTAAACCAATCCTAACCAATTATGGTGAGTAATTTAATTACCTAATTTACAGAGTACATAAGAACATAAGAACATAAGATTCGCCATACTGGGTCAGACCAAGCCCAGTATCCTGTGTCCAACAGTGGCCAACCAAGTCACAAGTACCTGGCAAGTACCCAAACATTAAGGGGAAGATTTTCAAACGTGCGTGCACACATGGATGTGCCGATTTTATAACGTGCGTGCCAGCTTGGCCGCGGATAGGGGCTGTGACAACCGTCAGGGCAGCTTTATTTTTTAACTGCATTGGGCAACGTGATTGGTATTGCCGAGGGGCTGTGAGGGAAGGGAAGGATATGGGGCTTTTTTTTCCCCGGAGTGTACAATGGATAATGGAGCAGACCACAGGTATCACTAAATACTCCTGCTGTAGCCCAAACCATTGTTTGTTTTTTTTTGCCCCTTCCACCACGTTCGCCCTCTCCATTGTATAGGCCTTTTCCATGGCCCTTTACCACTACATTGTATTGTAACCTCGCAGTTGGTGTCGTCATCTTCAATGCCCTCATATTGTTATGTTATAGCGTTTACCCTTTCTCTTGAAAATCCTGAAACTCCTTAATTTTTTGTTGCTTTTATTCCAGTTTCATGTAACTCTCCTTATCCTGTTTATACAGTTATTTTATTGCGTTATTTTACTGTTAATTTATATTGTTATTTTATTGTGTTTTCCCATTCACTTGAAATTCCTGAAATTCCTTAATTTTTGTTGATTTTGTTCCAGTTTCATGTATCTCTCTTTTCCTATTTTATACTGTTCTATGTAAACCGGCATGATATACCTACGAATGTCGGTAGATAAAAACTATAAATAAATAAATTTCACGTGGAGGGTAATTCCAATGGGAAGGGCATTCACTAGAAGTTTGTCTGCTTCGACGGTCGGGGTTAGAGAGGATCATCATTTCTTCTGGGAAATTAGACATATACAGATGAATTGAGAGTCATTTAATGGAGTGTGCATGATGCAGGAGAAGCCGGTGACTAATCTTGACCTCGAGCTGTATTCTGATGCAGTGGGTGCAGTAGATTTGGGGATTTATTGATATGGGGTGTGGTGCACGAGCATTGGCTGGCAGGGAGTGTGGAGTTAGGTATTGTCAAAAACATAATTTTCTTGGAACTTTTTTATAGTGGTGGCTTTAGGGCTATGGTGGCAGAACCTGAGGGACAAGAGAGTTCAGTTTGGTGTGACAATCTAGAAGTGATAGAAGTTAGCTAAATGTGAGCATGTGTCAGCTTTGCTGAGGAGGTTAAGAACATAAGAACATAAGAACATGACATACTGGGTCAGACCAAGGGTCCATCAAGCCCAGCATCCTGTCTCCAACAGTGGCCAATCCAGGCCAAAGAACCTGGCAAGTTCCCCAAAACTAAGTCTATCCTATGTTACTGTTGCTAGTGATAGCAGGGGGCTATTTTCTAAGTCAACTTAATTAATAGCAGGTAATGGACTTCTCCTCCAAGAACTTATCCAATCCTTTTTTAAACACAGCTACACTAACTGCACTAACCATATCCTCTGGCAACAAATTCCAGAGTTTAATTGTGTGTTGAGTGAAAAAGAACTTTCTCCGATTAGTTTCAAATGTTCCACGTGCTAACTTCATGGAGTGCTCCCAAGTCCTTCTATTATCCGAAAGAGTAAATAACCGATTCACATTTACCCATTCTAGACCTCTCATGATTTTAAACACCTCTATCATATCCCCCCTCATCTGTCTCTTCTCTAAGTTGAAAAGTCCTAAACTCTTTAGTCTTTCCTCATAGGGGAGCTGTTCCACGTTTTTGGAGACAGCTATTTTTAGAGAATTTGTGGTTTTCTGTTTCCCCCTGTTTATGATTGTGAATGAGGACAATCATCCCACTCTCTATGGGGCAGGGATAGTGGAGATTGGGTCAGTTAGAGGAGGGAGAGTGGTTAACAACAGAACCACAATCAAATAAACCATATCATAAACTTACACGTGGTCAAGTTTCAAGATTCAAAGTCAACTACAGTAAACCAGATACATTATTCATATTATATTATATTATTATGCCATAACACAAAATCAGTTGAACTCCTTTTTTTCAGGTGCTAAGCAATATATGAGATATTTAGAGGGTAAACATTACAAGTGATAGGGCCAGCTTATAGAAACAAAAATTGTCCAGAGTTCCTATTCAAATTGCAACATGACTTGATTGTTTGGGCATGACACAATATTTCTTGGTTACAGTAATAAACAGGACATTTTTCAACATTATGCAGGCAGCTGCAAAGTCCATGGGTGTTTTTACCTATGGACTTTGCACCAATTCTCAAAGAAAAAAATACATGCATACACTTCTTTGTCAGCTGTTGAGGGAAAAAGTACCCAAACAGATTTGCACCTGTTTCTTCTGTGGATACTTTCCCCACAATGCATGTATTTCTGTCCGCGCTGTTAAAGATATATCCCAGCTGCCATCCAGAGTGGCTGCTTAGAAGATACTCATTATCCAGGATAGTCTTTGTTCTCCACCATCCTCAGCAGAAGAGCATAGAAGATTACTCACAGAGTTCCCCCATGCCCTTGCATCCACCACCCTTCCATGTCCTACCATAAAGCTCTGTAATAATCTAAATAGTCATTAATGCTAGAATGGCATTGCCAGAGCATCCACCCTTCTGGGTCCCCTGTGCAGCTTGTCACACAGACTTGGCTATTTGATTGCCTGCATTTATGCAAGGTCTTCTAGTTATTATTTCTAGTTCTTACAGCACTTCTAGTATCCCAAACAGACCCAGTTTCTAGACTGATGCTTTCATCATAGCCTGATCTCTTAGGTCCTCTGAGTAGCCTTCCAGACAGACCGCAGAAGGACGCTGAGTGTTATGATGAATATTCTCCCTATAGTATAATATTGTGTTCTGTTCTGGAGGCCACTCCTCTGAACGGACACAGGCAGGGTGGAGGCTGTCCAGAGAAAGGTACCAAAAAAAAATCTATATTCCTAATATTTACATATAATTTTTAACTTGTATTTTACAAATCCCACCAAACTAAAAATATGATGAGTTGTAGATATGGCCACTGAGAACAGAATGCTAATGAAATTTGAATTTGAGTTTATTAAAACTTATTATCCATACTGATCATAGATAGCCATTTCAAGGCAGAGTCCATATAAAGCATACATAAAAGACTTACAGTATGGTTTTGGAGCCATAAAGGGATTATTGTTATTTTCGGTAACCATAGTATTCATTTCTAAAGTTATTTTCCTTGTCCTGTGTAGCAGAGCCTCTGCCACTAGTAGTGTCCCTGTTTTTCCAGCTATGGAAGGTTTTTTGTATTTTGCTGTCATCCCCCTGCCTTTGTCCTTCCCTTTTTTGGGATGTATCTTGTCTAAATTGCCCCCCCAAGCACGTGAAAAGAGTTCTCAGTGGATAGATCCAGAGGTGTTTGAGAGGTGTGAGTTTTTGGAAGGAATTTTTTAAAGACGGTTGGCGATATTTTTGCTTAGTGCTGTACTAGGAGGGCTAGTTACCTCCCTATCTCTAGAAAAACTGGATTTGATCAGGACTTTTTTGCTTGTACCCAATAAACAGCAAGACATAGGCTCTGGAAGTGAAGATAGTAACCTAGAGAATTTTGGGTCCAGCTTTGCAGTAAGGCCAGTATCACCTTGCTGAAGTAGTTGGAAATTAGCTATTTGATTCCACAACCAGTAAACAGTAGGTAAAGGCTGCTGATCTTAGAAGAACTTTGGAAGAATATTTGGAGACATCTATTTATTGTAACCAGGAGATTTATTTTTCCATCCTACCCCTTTCCTTATGCTGGTTGCTGAAGAGACTTTTCCCCACCCTCCATGGGGAAGGGATTTTGGAAATTGGTTTGCTTAGAGAAAGAAGAGTGAATAGAGGAAATGCTATGGTCAAAGAAGCCACTGCCTTTGTTGTTATGATTTTTTTTTTTTTTTTGCTGTTCATGATTTTTTGCTATCCTGGCTTGGATCCTTCTGTAGCAGCTGCTACCTTTTGCCCTATTTTCCAGAATTTTGTGGATTCATGCTTTTGCATGGGAAGACTCTCCCTGAGCATGTGTAAAGGGTCTTTTCTCTTCAGATCAAGGAGGTCTTTCTGCATCCCTGGCAGACTGATCAAGAAGGCATCTTTGCTGCTATGTAGTGGACTGACCCAGGAGTTGGAGTTATGGAGAAGAGCAGAGTTTGGAGAAAGCTTGGAGTGAAGACATTTGTGCTATGTTTGACCCCTGAAGGACAGGTCAAGCCCCTACTTCTAAAGGGCTGGGACTCTGACTTTCATCTTTGCACCCAGCAAACAGAAAAGGGGTAGGATTTTGGAGGATAAGCTTGGAGGTTTTGAGACCAGTTTTGCAGTAAGGTCAGTGGATATTGGAGATTGGCTGTTTATACCCACAGCCAATGAAAGGTTGTTAAAGCTGCTGACATTTGTTGGAAAAGACTGTTGGAACAAGTTTTTGGAGACAGCTATTTTTGGAGAATTTGTGGTTTTCTGTTTCCCCCTGTTTGTGATTGTGAATGAGGACAATCATCCCACTCTTTCTGGGGCAGGGATAGTGGAGATTGGGTCAGTTAGAGGAGGGAGGGTGGTTAACAACAGAACGACAGACAAATAAACCATTGCTTTTCTGGTTTTGATTTTTATCTTTTGATTTTTGCAATACTCTCTTGGATTATCCTATTTAGGTTAAAGCAAAGATTTATTTCAGTTGACTACCACCATTGGACTCCATGCTTCATTTGATGTTACCTTTGACCTTCGCTACTATCAGCCGCTGAATGTACTCGCTGACCCAGAGTGTGTATGCAGTTGGACTGAGTTTTGATTTCCCACCACTGCACCAGGGGCCCTGGAGGTGTAAACCTCCTTCTCTTTGGATGAACCCGGCATCCCAAATGCTGAAGTGTAAAAGTGTGAGAGTGAGTGAGTTGAGAAGGAAGACAAAAAGCTCTGGGAACTGTCTAGCTCCTCGGATTTAGCATACCAGTGATCTGGGGGTCCTACTACACTTCTTTTTAAGTTAAATTAAATTTCAGTTGAGCACCATCCTTTGACACTGTGCTTTATTCAAGAGTGCCTTTCCTCTAAGATGACTCTTTGATTGTATTTACCAAACAGCTACTGCACCTGAGGCCCAAAAGGTTGAACCTCCTCCCCCTCCCCCACCTCCGCACTGCTGAATGAAACCTGACATTCTTAGAGGCTGCCATGGACAATGTGTGAGAGGTAAAGAGGTCCAGGATATTGAGGAACTGTTCTGGGAACCTGTGTGAGTGTGTGTGTGTTGGGGGGGGGGGGGGGGGGGGGAGGAGGTTATACCTGTATAACAGAAATTGTCGAAGTCTTCAGTGCATAGGTTATCTACATAGTATGTAAAGGTGAATGCAGTGCTTCATGATTATAGAGATGTGCTGCAAACTAGAAACACTAGGCATTATAGAGTGTAGAAAAAGAAATGAGATGCAGTGGATAAAGAGTTCTGGTAAATGCAAAATGCAGGGGAAAAAAAAAAAAGAAAAAGCATTGCCATTGTTCATCTTCTGTATTAGCTTTTATTAGACATTAGAATGGTATGCTATGTTCTGTAATAGTCTTCATTATGTGTGCTGATAGGTAATGAAAGACTTCCACTGTACATGTTTTATTGATCTGATTGAAATTCCAGTTCAATGGCTTGGTCTTTTATATCAATTCTGTTATTAAGCCTTCAGTGGTAATATCTTAATGTCACAGTACACTTTACAACTGGAATAACATTGAAAATTGTGTTCTGTTAACTAAAAGATATAATATATTAACTTTTTGGGCTGACCCCATTTTTGTTTAAAAAAAGAATGCATTTTGCCTTTTGCTTAGGGTTTGAAACTTCAAAGTGGAGGCACAGTGTGTTGCAGAAGTGGACCCTTGGGCCAAGGCAGGGTTGGCGCAACCCACAGGGAGGTGCCCTGCTGGTCCCTACCCTCGGCAGGTGGAGCTGGCTGAAGCAGAGGCCCAATTGTAGCTTCACCAGTGCCAGCTCTTGTTCTCCTTAGGTTGAGCCCTTGGGTGCTAGGGCTGGCTAGACTTAGGCGCGGGCCTCTGTGGAGGTGAAGATCCATTGCATAGAAGATGTTGCAGGCCAGCATGGTGAAGAAGCAGCATCTGTACAAACAGCAGTCAGGTCAGGCTGCAGTCAACGGAGACAGATAAAGGCTGTGATAAATGGCGGGTGGAATTCACTCAGTGTCGTGGTTCAGGCAGTGGTCAGGGCAGGCAGAGTTTGAGCAGTGACGGTAGGTAGGCAGTGGTCAGAGGCAAGTAGAGGTCAAACAGTGTCAAAGTTCAATCCGAGGTCAAGCCAGAAGTGCAATCCACATCAGAGCCAAAAGTCCAAACTAAAGTCAAAGCCAGGAATCCAATCTGATGGGATGAGGAACGAAAAGGAGGAAGAAGGATGAGGAACCAAAAGAGCAAGACAAAACACTGAAGACAGATGAAGGGAAGACTGACCACGAAGACAAGAACTCACAAGATAAACCAGACTACGAAGGATCCGGGAACAGGTCAAACAGCAGAAGCAGGAACTAGGAAGCACGGAACGGAACCAGCAGTCAGGAACGCAGAGGCAAATCACTTCTCCAATGGAGTCAACCTAATGCCGAGGCACTGGAGAGGCATTCATGCAGGCTTTAAATGCTGGTGGCTCTGTGATGTCATCAGAGAGTGCCATGGGGGAATTCCCACTGTGGGCCCTTTAAATTTGCACAGGTCGGGCATACACGCACCTAAGAGATTCCCCTAGTGAGCAGTGGTGGCGCCATTGGCCTAGCCATGCTGTGGTGGGCTGAAGTGGCAGAGCTGGGAAAGGTGACCATTAGGGATGTGCAGAGCAAAATTTTATGTTCATATTTTTTATGTCCGAAAGGGGGTCCCACTTGCGGCCAATATGGACATAAAAAAAATCCAATGAGTTGGGTATATGTACATATGTGCAAAAAAAAAAATTAAACCCCCTCACCCTCCTTAATCCCCCCCCCAGACTTACCACAACTCCCTGGTGATCGAGCGAGGAGTGAGGACGTCATTTCTGCAATCCTTGGCGAGAAGCATGTGACGTCGGTGGCACGTCGAGTGACGCGGCGTCACGTGATTCCCGGCTCGTTCGCGCCGGACGGCTCGTTCGGCCCATAAAGAACTTTTGGCCAGCTTGGGGGGGCCTCCTGACCCCCCCAAGCTGGCCAAAAGTTCTTTTTGGGCCGAACGAGCCGTCCGGCGCGAACGAGCCGGGAATCACGTGGCGCCGCGTCACTCAGACGCAACGTCACGTGATTCCCGGCAAGTTCGCGCCGGACGGCTCGTTCGGCCCAAAAAGAACTTTTGGCCAGCTTGGGGGGGCCTCCTGACCCCCTCAAGCTGGCCAAAAGTTCTTTTTGGGCCGAACGAGCCGTCCGGCGCGAACTTGCCGGGAATCACGTGACGTCGCGTCTGAGTGACGCGGCGCCACGTGATTCCCGGCTCGTTCGCGCCGGACGGCTCGTTCGGCCCAAAAAGAACTTTTGGCCAGCTTGGGGGGGTCAGGAGGCCCCCCCAAGCTGGCCAAAAGTTCTTTTTGGGCCGAATGAGCCGTCCGGCGCGAACGAGCCGGGAATCACGTGACGCCGGCGTACTCGACGTGCCGCCGACGTCACATGCTTCTCGCCAAGGATTGCAGAAATGGCGTCCTCACTCCTCGCTCCATCACCAGGGAGTTGTGGTAAGTCGGGGGGGGGGGGGGTTAAGGAGGGTGAGGGGGTTTATATTTTTATTTTGGCTCAACAATCGCGATTTCCCACATATCGAACATATCTATGTTCGATATGTGGGAAATCCGATCGTTTATGTCGAATCAATTTTTTAAGTAAAAAAAAAATATGAGTTGCGTTTTACTAATGCGGTCAATCCGAATGCACACCCCTAGTGACCATGTCATCGGAGGGATGCCTTTGGAGGCTTGGACTGGAGGTAAGAGCGGTGGTCCACGGGAGGGGCACGTGGACCGCTGATTGCAACCAACCAACCTGCTTGATTTACTAACATATACCTTGCTTGTGATTCTGCTACAGTGTTACCACAAACCAGTGAACAAACTGCATCATTGTTTGTTCTCGGCATGGAACAAACATAGCAAATAAAACAGATTAATGACACATGATAATGTCGATGTTCAATACATTAAAAAATAAAATTAAGTAAAATATCCAGGAAAGGTTTGTTCATACAAGAAAGCTTTTACTTGTTTCTGAAAAGTTAGGTAACAATGTAGGCAATGAATCTCAGCAGGAAGTGTGTTCCAAAGGATAGGGTCTGAAAGAGCCTTAGAATGCGTCTCCATCAGGTGAATTACCCTAATAGAGTCTACTAGACACGTAGGCTAAAGGAGAATTTGAAGACTCTTACATTAAAGCTCCCAGCTGTGAGCTATCAGGGACTCCTTGCTGTTTCCATTATCTCATTCCCTCACCCACCTGTATCACTTATAATTTAGAAGGACATAGACAAAGCAAGCCTTTTTAGCTTGAGGGCAAACATCTGAAGCAGGGTCAGAGCAGTCAGTTCCCTCAGCTGCTTCCCATCCAGACCTAAATGGAGATTGTAGGGTAGAGATAGCTAATGAGACTTTATAGAAGCTAACATACAGATGTCTTCTAATACAGAGGACCCGTATAGTACCCAAATAGAGAGTTTATAGGTGAATGAAGGGCTGATCCCTCTCTGATAAAATACCAGCTATAAAGAATCAAATTTAAGAAAGAAAACGTCTTCAGATAATTAGTCATCCAGTCATGCCATGTTTTCCTTACACCCAATATTAACTTATGGACTAGGGTTAACAGATGGCTTCAGGTCTTTTGGGAAAGGCCAAGTGGCGATAAAAACCATTGAATGGAATGGGGATAAAATCAGTACCAGCTCTGCCTTTCCCTTATGACCTGGAGCCATCTGCTAACCTTTTTATGTACTAACTAAATAAATAAATGAATAAATTGATAACAAGAAAAAAACCCATATCTGAACATAAGACAGAGGTGTCACCCACTATGCTGTACTTCCTGAATCCCTTCCTAAAACAAATAGGAGAAAAGAGGACCCAGATAGATAATGTCCTCTACACAAGAAACCTTACCCTCTAAAAAAATACTATGGCTTTAGGGAATAGACTCTAACTGCACGCAAAGCTTGCTAAAAGAATATGGAATTTGTTACAGATGCTGCTGTTCAATAAACCACCTCGCTAATGACTGTAAGGTAGTCATTAAGTGTGCAGGGTGTAACAGTGACAGGTATGTTACAGCCATCTACGTAGATGATGCAAGTGTAAACTCCCAGAATTCTATGCCTCAATATTGAAATACAGCAGGGAGAACAATGCATCTAAGATGTTAGTATATGAAGTCACACCCAAATGCACTGAAGTCTTTGGAGAAAGCCATGATAGAAGGTCATGTTCCAAGATATGCATAACTACAGTATACTCCAAGGAACAGCCGAAGAGTTATGTAAGTATGTATGTTACCATGGATGATCAAAACAACAGGTCTTTGGCAAGGTCAGAGTTCTTTGACCTGTTTAACATAAAAGAAGTCTACTCCCCGTATGCTCAAAATGTGTGCAGGAGTGATAGAGACAACATGGAAAAGAACAGAGGGATTTGTGATAGAAGCCATAGATGGTAGCATTAGATCACCTCTTCCTACACTCTTAAAGTGCATTCAATTACTAAACAACATCATCCCCTTCTGAGGCCTATATCTAGCTAAACATCTCCTGATTTTGGATTCTGATGCTCAAATTCTACTCCTCATTGTCAGAGATGTCCTGGGACCACATAATGTTTGTCAACTGCACAATGGTCCATGGAATGCCCCCTATGCCTCAACCTAGGATGGATGATGGAGATGATGTCTGTATTGACAAAATGCATAAACCAGGCCATATCAATACCTTCAGCACTAATATACTGGATGATGGACACATTTCATTATTCAAGCCATGTCCAAACCATTTCTCTATCAGAGAGAAATCTATCCATAAAAGGTGACAAAACCATCATCCTCAGATCTAAGTAGAAGCTCATGCACCAAAAAGTTGGACAACTACCTGGATAATGCAGTCTTCCAAACTATAAAGGACAATGACAAACCTGCTCTTTCTGTAGAAGACAAGGAGTTCCTGAATGTAATAGAAAAATAATTCTTCAAGGATGATTCAAACAGCTGGAAAGTTCCCTTCCCCATTCCGACCATCCAGACACTGACTTCCCAGCAACAAAAAGCAGGCCCTCTCACAATTTGCCTCACTACATTGGAACCTGGAGAGGAAGCCAGAGACAAGGGAACACTTTATGACCCTTATGAAGGACATGTTCAATAGCAGTTACGCAGAGAAAGTTCCATTTATGAAGGAAGGTGAAGAATGCTGGTATCTACTTATCTTTGGCATGTATATCCTCTGAAACTAGGTCACTTTATCCACTTGTTTGGCCACCCACAAACAATCCTGCTCGCCACTAATATCATTCCTAAGGTAAATTGGGAGCACACCGGTTAAATCATTTTTTAAAGTGGTCAGTGCATAAGTGAGCTATGTATGGCTCACTCCAGCCACTTTGTTCTCTCATTTCATTTTATTTATTAAAATGTATTAATCGCCTAACACAAAGTTTTTGGCCTAGGTGATTTATAGTAGAACATACACAAAATTAAAACAAATTAAAAAACAAATATAAAATGCAAACATCATCAGAACATAACTTAACATATCACTGCAATCATCAGATATTCAGCAAACACATTAGGCAGTAGATGCATGTTACTGCTGGAATCTCTACATAAAATCTCACACAGTTGAAGAACTCTCATGTTCAGAGAATGTCATCTTGCCTTCAGCAAAAGGTTTATATTAAAGAAATCAAGTGTACCACTAAGAGAGAAAACATTTCCAAAGATAACCCTCTTTGGAAGTTGAACCCTTTCATTGATGAAAATGGCCTAGTCAGACTCTGTGGTCAACTGAATCAAGCTAAACTGTACATTGGTGAAAGAACCCCCCTGATTATCTCTGGTCAGTATCATGTTGCTATCCTGCTTGGACGTCAGTACAAAGAGCAAATCAAATACCAAGGCTGACACTTCACTGAAGGAATAGTCAGAGCCACTGGCATCTTCATCATCGTTGCTAAATGATGCATCACTCCAGAATTCATGAATGTATTAAATGCCACAAATTATGAGGCCAACAGCAAGAAGAGAAAATGGCAGACCTGCCAGCTGACTGGCTCGGCATGGAACTACCCTTTACTTATGTAGATGTCATTGGACCATAGACTGTCAGCTCCTGATAAACAAGAGAAGAACTCACAAACAGTAATTGATGGGTAGAGAGCATTCATGTTGTTCACATTGAAGTTATTGAGTCCATGGATACCTCTAGCTTAATAAATGCTCTCCAAAGGTTCTTCTTCATCAGATGACCTACCAAACAGCTTCGTTCCAACTATGAAACAAATGGTGCTGAAGCCTGAAGAGAGATGAGAATCAACTCAGAAGATTTTAACAGTTCTGCTGTTAACAGGTACCTATCAGAACAAAGGTATATCTGAATATTCAATTCCCCTTATTCTTTACACATGGGTGGAGTCTGGGAATGTATCTTTGGGGTCACTGGCTGCATCCTAGACTCTATGCTTTCCAAGAATGGCCCCAATTGTCTTACCCATTAAGTTGTATCAACACTTCTGGTCGAGGGCTCTGCTATCATCAATTCAAAAGCCTTAGTCCCAGTTTCCACTGACTCTGAAGCCCCAGTCATCCTTACTCCTGTCGTACTTCTCACTCAAAAAACTGGTATGACTCCAGCACCACTTCAGGATTTTGATAGCAAGGATCTCTAAATGAGAAAAGAGAGATAAATACAAATTCTCACCAAAATCTTCTGGAGCTATTGGAAGGATGAGTATCTCATCACTTTGCAGAGTCACTACAAATGGCAATCTAGCATACCAGACATCCAGGAAGCTGATCGTGTTCTACTCAAAGATGGGTGAGTTCACTGGAATGAATGTCCGATGGTAATCATCATCAAAATCCTTTCCTAGTAGCGAAGGAAAGGTTCACAAAATTTGAAATCAAAATAGCAAAGCAAGAAATGGTAAAGACTGTCTAGACCTATCAATGAGACAGTGCTTCTCATGTCTCATGAAAATATTTGATCATTATGAACTACTACATACTTTTGACAGTTCTTTGATTTGCATAATGTTGGAAAGTAGTGGTATCTGTAATTTCAAGGAGAGTTTGATCTCTATAGTGTATTGGTATATTTCTTTAGTATGCTACCACCCTTTGTTATTTTGTGAGATTGGCTTACATTTTCTACAGTGTACAAACTTTCGCTATCCTGATTGGTTATTGTTTGTCTGTTTTGGAACAGTTCTTTCTCTGCGACTTTCACTTCTTCCTATTTGTCCCTTGATCCAAGGCATACTAGAATTATTTACTGCCTGGAGGGACATGCAGTTGTAAATAGGCTCTTGGCAAGCTAACAGCTCATTCTGAATCCTTCTCTACAAGCTTCTAAGAAACATCGCTTTTCATTTGTTACAATTCCTATTTTCCTACTCCTATTCAATTATTCCTATTCACTACTATTCACCAGTATCTACTGCTTCAACTATAGCTGCAGTTTGTCTCCCTCAGCTACTGGGCTTCCAGATACTCATAATAGCTGAAACAGGCACTGCTGTCTGTATGGCAATTCTTTGTCTTGCCATTCACAGTGAGCATTGAACAGTTTCATAATTCTAATGTTGTTTGAGATTCAAGATCTGAGTCCTCTGGTATATGAAGTTAGAAAAAGATTTAACTGACTGTCCAGGCACTCAGGCTAGAGATCAAGGGCTGAGGGCAGTACAGATACTGTTTCTCAATAAACTCTTTCAAATCATCTGGGATGAATGATTTTCCTACATGGGGCTTGATATTCCTTACAATATTGATAAAAGACAAGAACCACTTGCAAAGTTGCATATATATAGCTTGCTGGGCAGACTGGATGGGCCATTTGGTCTTCTTCTGCCGTCATTTCTATGTTTCTATGTTTCTATGTACCTCAGATTAAAACCCAAATAGAAAGGCTAAGTCAGAAGAAACTCATATCCTACCTCTTGCTCTTCTTATATTTCTTTTTATTTGTAATCCATTATTCCATTAAAACTGCAGAACAAAAGATCAGCATGACTTCAGTTGTACACTTCTATTAGCAGGAGTAAAATCATGCATAGATGTTCAGTAACGTATATACATTTTGGGGTAGATTTTCAGAGCCCTGCTCGCCTAAATCCGCCCAAAACCGGGCGGATTTAGGCGAGCAGGGCCCTGCGCGCCGGGAAGCCTATTTTACATAGGCCTCCCGGCGCGCGCAGAGCCCCGGGACTCGCGTAAGTCCCGGGGTTCTCGGAGGGGGGGCGTGTCGGGGGCGTGTCGGGGGGCGGGCCCGGTCGTCGCGGCGTTCCGGGGGCGTGTCGGCAGCGTTTTGGGGGCGGGTACGGGGCGTGGCTACGGCCCGGGGGCGCGGCCGCGCCCTCCGTACCCGCCCCCAGGTCGCGGCCCGGCGCGCAGCAGGCCCGCTGGCGCGCGGGGATTTACGTCTCCTCCGGGAGGCGTAAATCCCCCGACAAAGGTAAGGGGGGGGGTGTAGACGGGGCCGGGCGGGTGGGTTAGGTAGGGGAAGGGGGGGGAAGGTGAGGGGAGGGCAAAGGAAAGTTCCCTCCAAGGCCGCTCCGATTTCGGAGCGGCCTTGGAGGGAACGGGGGGAGGCAGCGCGGCTCGGCGCGCGCAGGCTATACAAAATCGATAGCCTTGCGCGCGCCGATCCAGGATTTTAGTGGATACGCGCGGCTCCGCGCGTATCTACTAAAATCCAGCGTACTTTTGCTTGAGTCTGATGCGCAAGCAAAAGTAGGCTGATCGCGCTTCTTTTAAAATCTACCCCTTATAGCATACAGAATACTAACTTGTGAGCAAACTTCAAAACCCCATTCCAAACCAGGGCAAAACTGCCCCCTTTTTTTTTTTTTTATCCCTTTAGCATGTACTACTTATGTACATACATTTACAAAATAAATAAATAAATAAATAACTTCCCATTTTGTGAGCTGAGATCTTTTGAAAGTTAACCTCTTCATTAATAATACATTAATACATTATTTGTATCAGCTATAAGGAATGATGTGAAATGAACTAAGGACCTTCACATTTATGAGCTGCATCACTTTTCAGATCATGAACAGCGCTCTCAAAAACATTTGATCAGATGATTTTAGTCACTGCGTCACTGATGAATGGAGAAAGTATAACCAGGAGCTATTTGGCTGTTCTTCTTCCAGTTGACCCTGCCTGGAGGATGGAATATACTTAGATAGCTATCTTACTGTACAAGGGAGTCTGTGGGAAGGAGTCTGGAGAATGTGGGGCAAGAGGAAGCCTGGAAGGGGCTATTTAAAATGACAGCCAGGTTTTTTTTTTATGGCAGCAAAACAAAATAAAATGAAAAAGGAATATTTTGTTCAATTTTCTTTCATTTTGTTTCAAAAATGAAACTAAATGAAAAAAAAGGGAAATGTTATTGATATTTTCTATTTTGTTTTAAATGACAGCACATCCCTACTAAATGTTATACCGTAACCTATGATTAAAATGTATTTGGTTACCTGCTCGGAGGGAGTAATGTGGTTCTCCTTTAAATCTGATCTGCTGCTGTTTTACAGAGCTGCTGTCATTGATTGCTGCAGGGCAGAGAAAACAAATCAGAAAAATTAAGCTTTGGGCTCATGAAGTCAGGGACCTAATAAGCTCAGGAAAGCTTTATTTGTTCATTTATTTGGTTACCTATTACACTATTTACCAGAAGTAGATAAGTGTGCTGTTTGACATCCTATTAGCAATCTACATAGATATATAGAAATGTATATACTTACATAGTCTAATAAACCTGTATATATTTGTATATACTGCCAGTCTTGTTCACAGTCCCATTTGTGTTTTCCTGGGGTGAAGGGAGGAAAATCTTATCCACTAACACCTTCTTCCTCAAGTGGAGGCACCAGGCGCCAAGCATACGAGGACCAACAGAGTCTGCCCTAGGGGGGGTTCCAGCCAGGTTGGTCCCAGACCAAGGAATTCCCCAAGAGGTAAGCGGTGAAGGGGGTGCTACGCACTAAATGAAATGGGGTGGGGGGCAGCACAGAGGACTGAAGACCTGTGAGCCTACTCTAAACCCTAGCTGAGGCAAGTACCATTGACAGATCCTGCTGAGAGAGACAGTGATGGTTGAAGATGTATCCAGCTTTACCTTTAGAAGTATTTTTTGGGCATTTGCTGACACAAGCGCCACACAAGCACCCTTTGAGTCAATCAAGCAGGCATTGGTGAAGGACCTCACACTTAAAACAGTTTTTCTGGTGGTGATCTGTTTAGCTAGAAGAATCTCGGAGCTACAAGCCCTATTTTGCAGAGATCCGTATCCATTATTCTCCAGAGAAAAGGTCACAATCAGACTGGTTCCCTTGTTCTTACCCAAAATGGTATCACGATTCCATATAAATGAGGCAGTGGTACTGCCAGAGTTTAAGAAGAAAGAGGATCTGAGAACACTAGATCCATGAAAGAACCAGATTTAGGAAAGATCCTTCCTAGGTATCTAGAGATTACCAATCAGTTCAGAACATTGGAAAGAATGTTTGTGCTGTTCCTAGGCCCATGTAAAGGTGAAGCAGCATCAATGACCTCTATTATTGCAAGGTAGATTAAGGAAGCAATAGCTTCAGCCTACATATTCATAGGGAAGAGAGTGCCAGAAGGCCTCAAAGCACACTCTACTAGGGCCCAAGCAGCGTCATGAGCAGAATCCAGGGCACTGGACACATGCAAAGAAGATACTTGGTCCTTGCTGCATTCCTTCACAAAGCATTATAGATTAAACTTACAGGAGCAGAAGGATGTGGCGTTCATCAGAGGAATGATGCAAGCAGCTCTGAGGCAATCCCACCCACGATAAGTACTGGTCAGGTACATTCCCATTGGTCTGCCCTGGTCCACAGGAAGTTAAGGAACATGAAATTGGATCTTACCTACTTATTTCCTTTCCTTTAGGCTTGACAGACCAGTCCAGAACCCACCTGCAGAGAAGAAAACCAATTTTTTTTTGGCTTCATTTCATGGAAGTAGGCAGAGACAAAAAAGGCCAAAGAAAGAAAGGCTGGGATGCAGGGTGGTATGCAAAGGAAATACTTCCCACACTGCAAAAACCCAAGAAAAGGGAAGAGCACTATTAAGGCTCGAGTCCTTTTATTTTGATTTTCCTTAATTCATTTATGGCCAAACTTTAATACATTCAAAGAAAATCTTTAACTGTCCTTTGGATTAATGAATAGAGGGAAGCAAAAAATGCATCCACGGGAAGGAGGATGCTCTGCTACCCAAACTTAGATGGAAGGAAGACACTCAGCTTGGGCAATAGACTACCAAATCCTCCTCTGGCTGAGCCATATTATATAGTGAGGGGGCGTAAAGACAAGGAATTCGTCTTTGCCTCCATCTACTGGTAGGAGGGAAATCCCATTGGTCTGGACTGGTCTGTCAGTATTATACCCATCGATTGCAGATGGCTGTGACCGTGTCTACTTACATACTGCACCATTCTCCTACCCTCCCTGGGTCTGCTCGTGGAGCAGGCTAATCTCCACCGCCGCGTTTCCCATGGCTCTTCGTGGCGGCCGAGATGCCACCGCCACCCACGTCGACTTCGGGCCTTCCTAGGCATGTGCGCCACTGGGCCCTCCTTTGATGCCTCTTCGGCGGGAACCTCGGGGCGTCCCTGATTGATGATGTCATCGGATCAAGGTACTTAAGCTCCACCTTCGCCCCCAGCTAGCCGACTTGGCAACAAGTTCCGTATGACTCTACAAGCTCCTGTTTCCGTGTTCCTGTGGCTATGCTACCGGACTCTTGGACTTGGACTCTGTCTGGTACCCGCTCCTCGGAGGCCAGTGTGCATATTCTATGGGGACTTGGACTCCTCGCCTCCCCCGCTCCTCAGGGCTGCCCCCTGGAACACCTTTACTACTTGGGAGTTCTACTTCAGTGCTTCCCCGCTCCTCGGGGCTGTGCCTATGTGCCATACTGAGACTGTCCGCGCTTCCCCGCTCCTCGGGGCTGCACCTACATGCTATACAAGAGACTGTCAGCACTTCCACTCTCCTCAGGGCAGTGCTCCTGTGCCATACTGAGACTGTCTTCGCTTCCCTGCTTCTCAGGGTCAGGCTTACATGCTATACAGAGACTGCCAGTGCTTCCCCGCTGCTCGGGGAGTGCTTCCGTGCCATACAGAGACTGTCTGTGCTTCCTGCTCCTCGGGGTTGAGCATATGTCATCACTGGAGACCTGACTCGGGCTTCCCTGCTCCGCGGGTTGGCCTACGTCATTGCATTAGCACCTCCTTCGCTGCGCAGCTCTGCCCTTCGGGGTTCCCTCTCTGGAATACCTCCTGCATGGCCAGTCTCGCGCCTCCCGCTCTGTGGCCTGCCTAGCACCTTCCCCATCGGGGGTCTCTGCTCACGTATTATCTCCAGCCTGTCTACCCACTGTGGGAATCCCTCCTGGCTCCTTAGGACCTCTTCACAGTCTCACCCAGAGCTCCCTGCTGTACCTGACCTCGCCTCCCAACGGTGTGGACCTGTGGGGCTCATCCCCACAGGTGGTAACAACTCTCATCTCGGGATAAGGGTCCACATACCCACAAACCATAACAGTCAGGACTAAAGGTCAGGAAATTAGCAGATATGATCCAACTTCACCTTTTATCCTAACAACCCACCTCCCTTCTAACTTCCCTGCCCGCAAGCCCTAATAAAGAAAGCCCCTTCCACTTAGCTCAATCTTCTGCTTAGTCTCCCTTATAGCAAATCCCAATCTGCAAAAAAAGGGGTGTCCCTGGCATGGGCTCTCTCTTCCAGCCTTCCTTCCTACTGTAAAAATGTTTTTTTAAAGCATTTGCTGGGCAGGGGGATGGGGGAAATCCCCTGCTGCTACCCTCCTGTTTTCCGATCCTAAAAAGGAGAGTACAGCTGGGGGATCTCCTTGCCTCCCTTCCTCTATCAAGCCCTCTAAATCAAATCAGAGAAAATATTTTTTTTAACTCAGCGCACAATTAAGCTCTGGAATTCATTGAAAGATTTAAAAAAAAAAAAAAAAAAAAAGATTTGAATAAGCTCCTGGAGGAAAAGTCTATAAACAGTTATTAGCCAAGCAGATTTGGGAAAAGTCATTGCTTATCCCTGGGTGTAAATAGCATTCAATGTCTCTACTATTTGGAATCATGCCAGGCATTTGTGACTTGGATTGGCCACTGTTGGATACAGAATCCTGGGTTTGATGGACCCTTGGTCTGATCTAGTATGGTGGTTCTTATATTTTTTAGAAGGGCATCCCCAGCGGCACTCTCTTTTTTTGGACAGCAAGGGATCCCTACAGCAGGCACTTTTTTTTTTTTTGTTACAGTAGGGAGGGAAGCTGGGAGCGAGAACCTGGACAGAGAGACTTATTTTCAGACTGAGACTTGCAGAAGGCAGACTGGGTGAGAGATCATCAGGCTGAGGAGAAGGGTTTTGTTTTTGTTTTTTTATATTGCAGCTTGTGGCACAGGAGGCTGGGAGAGCCTTTCCTAAGCTGGGTAGATGCCTCTGAATATGGACCTCCAAGAGTTTAAGGTAGCATTAATGCATCATATTTGTAGCTGACCAAATAACATTTTAGTCTGCTGTGGACAAAATTGAAAATGTCTCATTCAAGCTGTTCCTCTTTTTGCCAGGTCATAAATAAATGTTGTCATTATGTTTGCCTAAGTACCTAATGAAGCAGCAATCTTGCAAGTAAAACTACAGTCAACAGGACACAGAAAGAAAGGGCACAGAAAAGCTGTTACTCCTTCTGTTCCCTAGATGCTAAAATTAAATTCTCAATCTGATCACTGTATAGTAGCTGCCAACTCAAAGGGCACATTTGACTGACAAGATGAACATCTGCCTTAATAGCTGATCTGTCTGCTAGAAATGATTCACATCCCAGCTCTTTTGAAGAAGCACACACAACACCCCAGAAAAATGTTACAGTTTATTACCTATAGATACTGAATTTTTCTTATTGCCATTCCAGTGCATTGCTATTTCAATGTAAAGATGCATTTCTTGCAGAGTTTATATTTTTTTAATTTAATAGATGCAAGCTAACAGCAGATGTAGTTCTTTTCTGGATGAGCCATTACAGTTGTGTTTTCTTTTTATGAAATAATGCATTACTATGATTTGTAGTATGTTTTGTTTGTATAATTTGCCCATTACTAGTAAATGGATATCAACAAACAAATAAGGAAGTCTGTCTACTGCAGGTTAAAGAAAATTATTTGTTTTTCTTCTCTCCAGATTTTGGCAGATTCTCTATAGACTTGAAAAGAAAAATGCTAGTATTGTTATTATTGAAAATCTCTTTAACTGTAATCTAAATATCTTTCTTTGTGCAATGTTCTATTCTAAATCTAGAAGAGATTACACAGAAGTAACAGACTGCACAACCACAGAAATTCCCCCAACAATGGAGCTTGGATGTTTCCCTTACAGCTCAACATACAAAAAAACATTTGCAAATTCTTGTGTCATCTCACAGTAAGAGAGGCACAAGCACCTTCCACTGCCAGACATGTTGTGCGCACCAAACCTGGCAAAATGATATTCAAAATGTATACAGCAAACCTATCATAACGCAAAAGTAGTAACACCAAGGACTCAAACAACAAGAACGCTACCTGTGAAAAAGCACAGGTAAATATTACACTGGCACCAGAATATTACAGTACACCACCTACAGGGGAAATGAAAGAAACCTGATTGTTATAGATCCCTACACAGACAATATACTCTAGCAAAATCTCTCATCATGGTCATATGCACAGAGCAGATACAGACCCTCGTCAAATACAGAATAAAAAATCACAAATTAGAACCAGCAATATGCAGACAAAAACTGAAATGGAAACTCCAAGAAGCCAAACTCTGTGTATAAGAATGGAAAAACAGAACCACCATTCCTCATAAAACTAATAAAAGCAAGAAACATAAAGTATCAATTATAATAGTAAAACCATACTAATAAAAGAATATTTTAAAACTACTGACAAATGGAATATCTTCTATTAATTAAAATCATATACATTTAAAATACTTTCCCAAGCACCATAACATATTTCAAAACAGCACACATATCAAATAACACCCAATAATTAAATCTAATAAGGATTAAAAAAAAGAAAGCCCCTGCTGTCCCTACCTGGGAAATCTTGATTTCCAGTCACCCTGAGATTGTCAATGATTGCGGGGGGAGGGGGGGCACATAAACCATCCTCTCTTTCACACATACTTGCATGTCCATTCTCTCTCACACATACACTGTCGCATACACACACATACCGTACATACACCTATACACACCCATAACCTCTCTCTCTCACAGACACTGACACATTCTCAGGCTCTAAGACCCTCTCTCTCTCTCCCCCCCCCAAAGCTCTTACTCCCCTGGATTCTCTCATACACATGCTCCCACTCTCACTGGCTCTCTCACATACACACACATACACACACACCCAAGCAAGCTCCCATTCATTCTCACATCATTTCCCAGGCATGCACGCATTCATTCTGACACACACACAGACCCCGGGCAGGCATCAATTCATTCTCTCTCACTGGCTCTCTCACACACACACACACCCAGGCAGGCACCAATTCAATCTCACACACACGAACATACACAGGCAGGCACCCATTCTCACACAGACAGACCCCAGGAAGGCACCCATGCATTCACAAACATACACCCCCAGGCAGACTCCCATTCATTCATATGCACACACTAAAGGCAGACCCCCTCTCTTTCTTTTGCCAGTAACCTCTGAGCCTCTCTCATTCCTCTGCTGCCACGGTCACTGCTGCCGCATGGCTATTGGGGAGGTGCTGATTGCTGCTACTGGCACTGAAGCGCATTCTGCTGCCTCCTCTGTGCAGGCCCTGCAGTATTAAAAATTTGCAGGGCTTCCAGTTCCTGCATGCTTGAAGCGTCTTTTTTTGTGCTTGAGAAAAAAGTTCCTAGGATTACATTGTATATACGTATATATATAAGGACATTGTGCATGAGGTAAACATTTTCTGATGGATAATCCTTTTCTCTCATGACTGTAAGAATTTCACAAAGAAAACTTGAAAGGATCCAGTGTATACTGGCCCTTTCCACATGGGAACTGCTCCACCCACAGCTGCTCTCCTTGCTGGAGAAACTTGCTGGACAGATCTCACAGATCTTCATCCTTCTCCGTTTACCCATGGACAGTGATCTATTTCCGATTTGTACTTTTGAAGGACTGTTAAACAATTATTTCAGTTTTTATAATTTTAGCTTTTGTTAGGTTGGGTTTTTTTTGCTTTACTTTCATTTTAATATTCAGATTTTTTATTTTTTATTTATTTAGATTCTTTTTTATACCAAAGTATAGCGAGAAGCCTAACCTTCACTCCGGTGTACATTGAACAACTTCATACATGGAAACATTTAATAACAGAGAATATAACATAAAAACATTAGTGTTATAATTAACATCTCGGCAAAAGCAGAGTGATAAGGAACATCATTAGATATCATAACTATAGCAAGTATCATATAATTGGGTTTTCTTAAGAATAGGTGAATATTAGTTTAAGAATAAAGAGAAGTCAGAATGGAGGTGAAGAGGGATGAAAATAGAGAATTAAAAGTGTAAGGGTTGTGGAATTAAAGAGATAAGGTTCAAGGTGATAAAGGGGAGAAAAAAAAGAGAGGGTGGACAGATTGGGAAGAATTAAGTGGAAGGAAGTAGAGATAGTATGAGAGGGTAAGGGTTCTTACAAGGCGAGAAATCAAAGACTGAGGGTGGACATCAAGTTTAGGCTGTGAATGCTTGCTTAAATAGCCAGGTTTTAAGTTCTTTTTTGAAGGATTTGGTATCCCTTATTGAGCTTAGATAAGATGGTAAGGAGTTCCATTCTATAGGACCAGCTATAGAGAAAGCTCTATTCCTGGTGCTAGATAATCTTGCATCTGAGAGAGGGGGTATGATTAGCTGCAATTTATTAGAGATTCTTGTTGACCGTGGTGGTTTATGGAGTTTAATCATGCAATCAAGTGGAAAGTTGTTATCTTTGTATATTTCATTATGAAGAATAGATAATGACTTGTATTTGATTCTTTGGGAGATAGGTAGCCAATGTAGATTCATCAGGGTTGGTGAGATGTGGTCAAATTTCTTCTTTCCAGAGAGGACACGTGCTGCAGCATTTTGCAGTAATTGTAGGGGTTTAAGAGTGGATTTAGGGAGACCGATGAATAGAGCGTTGCAGTAATCAATACATGAGAAGATGAGAGATTGTAGTACAGTTCTGATATCATTTGGATATAGTAAAGGTTTTAGGTGTTTGAGTATGTGCAGTTTGTGGAAACCTTCTCTGGTTTTTTTAGCTATGCATGTTTTGAGGTTCAGTTCATTGTCAATCCAAATTCCTAGGTCTCTAACAGTGTTCTTCAGTTGGATATTGATGTTGTCAATTGAGAAGAGGGGAATTTGATCTGGTTGTTCTGGGTTGTTTCTTTTTAAGAGGATACATTCTGTCTTGTTCATGTTTAGGCATAGTTTTAGTTGGTTTAAAAATGATTTGATTGAGTTAAGGTGTTTTTTAGTGAGGCAGATTGCATCTTCAATGGTGGAGGTTATTGGAATTAACAGTTGAATGTCGTCAGCGTATAAAAAGAAAGTAATGCCTAGGTTTGAAATGAAATTGCAGAGAGGTAGAAGGTATATATTGAAAAGGGTGGCTGAGAGAGCAGATCCTTGTGGAACTCCTGTTTTTAGGGGGTAAGGGTCGGATGAGATGTTGTTGAGGATGACTTTGAAATATCTGTCATTTAAATAGGATGTGAACCATTTGAGAGTGTCTCCAGAAAGGCCTATGTTGGATAGACTAGATATAAGTCTCTTGTGGTCAACCGTGTCGAAGGCAGCAGAAAGATCCAGAAGTATTAATAAGTGGCTTAGGTTGTTGTCAAAGTTTCTTATAATTTTGTTAGATAGATTGATCAGTAAGGTTTCGGTGCTGCGGTCCTTTCTAAAACCATGTTGAGAGGGGTGAAGGATATTATTGTTCTGCAGGTGTTCATTTAGTTGGGTCAGTGCAGTTTTTTCAATTAATTTGGCGAGCAGCGGAAGGTTGGAAATTGGCCGGTAATTGTTCAGATCATTTGGGTCAAGGTTCTTTTTTTTTTGGAATGGGTGTTATTGTTGCAGTTTTCAGGTTAGATGGTAAAAATCCTTCTTCAAGAGATTTGTTTATGATTGCAGTTAGAGTTGGAGCAATTATATTAGATATTTCCTTTAATGTTCGGGTTGGAATGGAATCAAGATCATGTTTGGCAGGGTTTATTTTTTTTAGCATTTTTTCCATTTCAATATTGGAGATAGGTTCGAATGTAGACCATTTTATTGTTGGAGGAGATACGTAGGAAATGTTGTTGATTGATGTGGATTCGAAAGATTCAGTTATTTTATTTATTTTGTTCTTGAAGAAGTTAGCGAGGTCTTGGCTTAGGTTGAGAGAATTTGATGAAGGAAAGTTTTTGTTATTGTTATCAATTAGATTCTTTACAATATTGAAGAGGGAGTTAGTTTTATTAGCTGAATTTATTATTTTTTTACTGTAATATTCACGTTTGGCATTTAGGATTTCTTTCTTGTATTCAGCAAGTTGAGTGCGGTATCTTTGATAGTTTAGCTGGCATTTGGATTTGCACCATTCTTTTTCCAGTTTTCTGAGATTGGATTTCAGGGATCTTAAGTGAGAGTTGAACCAAGGGTTGTTTTTTGCTTTGTTTTGTTTTAAAATTTTAGTTTTTTCTGGATTAATGTTGTTTGCAGTTTGTTTTGTCAGTTGGAACCACGATTGAGTGGCATTAAGAGTGTTAGATAGATCAAGATTAGCAAGCTGTTTTCCTAATTCTTGTTTAAGCAAGTTGAGTTGGAAGGGGGGTCTGTATTTGAAGGAAGTTGGAGTATTTATTTTGAACATTTTATTGGTATTAATTTGTGTTTTGCAGTTGATTAGATAGTAGTCAGACCAAGGAACAGGTTTTATTGATATATTAGGGTCGAATATGAATTGATTTGAAAAGATCAGATCTAGAGTATGGCCTGCTTTGTGTGTAGAATTGTTTATGAGTTGGGTCATGTTTATGCTGTAGAGCATGTCTAATAAAGTTTGGCAGTTTTGAGATCTTGGTGATGCGTCAATATGGAGATTGAAGTCACCTAAAATAATTGAAGGTTTTTTTGTGCTGATGTTAGTTATTAGGAATTCGATAAAGGGAGATAAGTCATTGTCAAGAAGTTTAGGTGGGCAATATATGAGGCAAATTTGAAGGGATTCAGAGTCCAGTAAAGCAACTTCAAACTTCTTAGGTAGGTTGTGAGGGATAAGTTTCATTGCGAAATGATTCTTTATAATTAGGATAATAATTTTCTGAGGAAATGTTCTTATTTTTACTTTATGTAATTCATGTTATAGCTCTCCCTCCTGAATATGAGATTGCTTGTGAAGCTATCACCTCTGAAATGAGACAGTTGCGTACCTTTCCTTCGCAAAGCTGCCTAGCTCTGGATAACTTACTTCTGTCACAAGGAGGAGCCTGCGGCTATATTCATGATCAATGCTGCTTCTATGTTAATGATACCACTCAGTTTTAGATTCTGCACACATAATATCTGATCTCACTGCTGACAAAGACTCCCAGCCTATCAGCTGCTAAACAGTTTGAGTTAAACATCATCTTGATTGACCCATGTAAGGACAGTAGAGGGTTTAATTTAACCAGTGACTCTGAGGTTTAAAATCAATTAGGGACAGATTTTATGGTATTAAGAATTCTTATAGATAGTCTTCATATGCAGCAGGGGGTGGCATCTCTGATACTGATATGTTTTGGGAGAGCTCAGGGACGTCTTTGGCACTATATTTTGAGTGATGTCAGCAGGGTATGACTAAAATAGCTTTTTCACTGATGTTACAGTTTAGAATTATTGGAGAACCACACTGAAAATTGAAGAGGTCAGGCATTTACACTTGTTACTCTGTGACAGAGACAGTCTGGCTTGCCAATATAGGGCTTGATATTCAGAACAGTACTTAGATTAGTCTGACTTATCCAGCTAAGTAGCACCGCTGAATATCCAGCGATGGCCAGCAGGCCATAAGTATTTATCTGGATAATTTTACAAGGGCAAGGAATAGGCATAATGGGGAACAGCTGAGTTATCTGAATAAGTTATCCAGCTAACCCTGATGTTCAGATATCTTTGGTTGAGCCGCGGATAAACTTATCCGGCTAACTTTAAGATAGCTGGGTATATTCAGTAGCACTGCTACACCACAATTTCATGGGGTTTTCCTATCGGTTTTGGGGAGCCCCCGATTTCTGACGAGTTTGAAAATATCGAACGATATTTTCAATCATCAGAAAAATGATTCACATCCCTACTGAATATCCCGGATAATTGTATCCGGCTAATATCCTGGGCTGCACAGTGGCTGGATATTACTCTCACAGTGTTAAACATTGAAGAAACAGCTAGGAAACTTTGTCATAAGTGTGCTTTGCATGTATGAGCTTTTAGAAATAGATTTTTTTAAAATATTTTTTATGGAAAAGTTAAGAGTTAGTGTAGCTAAAGTAAAACCTAATAAGGTTGAGGCATGGTATTTATTTTGTCACTTGCTGAGAGGAAATACCTCACTGGCCTTTTTTAAACTATAAAAAGTAAAATTTAAGATCCATGTGCATGTACACATGTGCGCGCGTTTGCTGGCACGCGCACATGATTGAGCTGATTTTATAATATACGTGCATATATGCGCACGCATTATAAAATAGGCTATCGATGCATACATGCACACATGAATTTATATTGTTGCACGTATATGCACATGAATGCCGTCCCGAGCGTGTAAATGGGGGGAATTTTAGTAGGTGCGCATGGTGACGCAATTGGCTTTTTTCCCAGTTCGCTCCCAGTTCACCCCAGTAAAGGAAAGAACTTCCTAAACACCCTAGTTAACTTGCCTTCCTTTCACCCTATTACCCCAACCCTTAAAACCCATTAACTTGTGGGGGTTTTTTTGTTACATGGCTTACACACCTTCCATAGCAGAAGTAAAATTATGCAGTAGGGGACCCCAGCACACCCTTGTGTGCATAAATACTTACATGCTGGATTCATGCTACTAAACTGGCCCACCCATGTCCCGCCCATTTTCTGCCCAGACCATGCCCACGCCCATCTCCTTTTGGCAAGAAAACATTTTATGCACATACCAGGAGATACTCTTGAACCCACACTGGTTTTAAAATCCACACAGTGCCCGCCAGGCCAAGTCATGCACATATCTCCTGGCTTTGGCATGTGTAGGGCTTTTAAAATTCATCCGTAAGGTGACTCAACCTTTAGGGACTTTTATACTAAGTTGACAACAAGAAAATCAGGCTCATTCCTCTGATCTGATCTCTCAAAAGTTAGAGTTCCAACTGCCAGTGAAGCTACAACAGATTGATTTTTGTGAGTAAATAGCTGAAACTTAAGGTTCATTAGAATCAGCAAGAAACCCCCCAAAAAGACAGGTGGTCTGCTAGTAGATCACTATCTTACTGCACAGAGAAATAATGGGAAGTTCTCTCCCTATTAAGTGGTTTAAGTTCTAACATAAGCTACCTCAGGAGGGGCAGATACATTATTATTATTATTAATTTCTTCCATACAGAAGCAACAACTATGCTAAAAGTGATATTCATATACCAATTTACTGAGAAAGTGGGAAAGTGAATGACTCAATTATCTATAACTGTTCCTTCATTTATTAGAACAGGGTCTATCAATTATCCATTATTTTTTAAATTAGTTAATGAACAGTTCAATAAGTGAGCAAGACATGCACCAGAAAGCACAGTAGTTTGACAAAAGATTAATCGGGACAGAGTAGTTAGTTTTCTTCCTTTCAGTTAATTAAAGAATAGTGTAGTAGGTCAAGAAGAAAGTGGAACCAGGAGGAAGAAACAGAAGCAACAAGATGACATACCCCTAGAGAGTTACCAGAAACAAAATACTCAAGCAATGTTCACAAACAACACACCCTAACAACTGGCACAGTAGAAAGCTAAGTACATACACCACCAGCAACAGAGACAATTCAGACAGACAGAAAAGAAAACACACAAAATACAAACAAAAGGAAAGACAACATAAAGAAAATAAAAAGCCTATAAACACAAAGTAATACTTACCTGTAGTCGCCTTCAGAAGAGGTCTAGAATAAGAAGTTAACCCCCCACCCCCACAAACTATCAAATTCTTTTAAAATACCATTGCTTAGCTGAAGTACTCCAAAGGTTTTGCTGAACTTTGAGAATAAACATATAATACTTATCTGATAGAATTTCACCAGTAGTGTTTAGAACTGGTTTTATAAGAAGAAAGTAAAACTATTAGAATTATGTTTATTTAATTTTTGTTACAACATTTTTATTAAGGTAACTTATATTGCAAAGACCTGTTCTCAGCAAGTGTGTATAAGATAATACATTTTGAAAGAAAACCTAAATTATTTAATTGCATCGAACATCCCTTTCCTTTGTTCCCTGTTCTCCCTCCCTTCTTCTGGGAAACTGAACTGGGTGGGCCTCAACTGGACTGGGTTTAGTATGTTGGGCTTCAACATACTAAACCCAGTAGGAGAAAGGGTTTCTGGGACTGTCCTCTACAAATACTATCAAGAGCTCCTATCTATTTCCCTTACCACTGACCTTGGACACCACAGCAGGAGGAGTTCCCTTTGCAGGATGATTTACATATATAAATAAATGTAATTGTATTTGGATTATTTATATCCTGTGTCCCTTTTTACATTTTTAAATCCATATATAAATGTATGGCAATAGCAATTTTATTTTTCGATACCAATTTTCAACTACAATTCAAACAGTGTACAATATAAAATAATATAAACAGCAATAAAAACAATACGATATTATGTAGCATGACAAACTCTGCTGATGCTGAGCATAGCTTCAGCATACATAAGATTATATATTCAAAAAGATGACGAGGACTTTCTCAGGAAAATATAAAAAGAATGGTTGCATTGCACTTATAAAAGTGATAATGCACAGTTAAGTTTGGAACTTATATTTACTTTGGGGTAGATTTTCAAAGGGGTAAGCACGTACCCCCGAAACCCTGCCCCAAGCTCCCCCTGCGCGCGCCGAGCCTATGTTGAATAGGCTCGGCGGCTCGCACAAGCCCCGGGATGCGCGTAAGTCCCGGGGCTTTGTTGGGGAGCTTGTCGGGGGCAGCATGACGTCCAGGGGCGTTCCGGGGGCATGGCCGCAGCCTCCGGACCAGCCCCCGGACTGGAACATGGAGCGCCGGCAGCCGGCCTGGCGCGCGCAAGTTACACCTGTCTCGGGCAGGTGTAAATTTTTGAACAAAGGTGGGGGGGTTTAGATAGGGCTGGAGGGGTGGGTTAGGTAGGGGAAGGGAAGGAGTTCCCTCCAAGGCAACCACCGACCCCGGATTTTAAAAGATATGTGCGGCTACACGTGTACCTATTAAAATCTGGCGTACTTTTGTTTGCGCCGGTCGCGCGAACAAAAGTACGCGCGGGTGTAGTTTTTTAAAATCTGCCACTTGATGAATAGTTGATTTTCATAAATGGTGAGTTTTGTATTTGTATAGTATATAGTTTAAATATTGTTTAAAAATGTGAATGTTTTTCAATAACATCTTGACTTTTTTTGCTTAGTCGGAGCTGTGAATCTTTCTCCAAATTTGCCACTCACTAATTGCTGCAGAATTTTGAAAAACCTGCCATAGAATTTGCTAAATCTTCCCATAGAATCTTGTAGAATCTGCTGCAGGAAATCAGGGGCTTTGGTTACAATATATGCCCAATTTTAGTGTGGACATACACAGTCAGCAAACCAGACACAGTCTGGCAATGATAATGCCCTTATAAGGGTCTTTGATGAGGTCTCACCTGAAGTACTATATTCAGTTCTTGAGATCGTATTCTAAAAAGAATAAGGACAGGATGTAAGTGGGCCAAAGAAAAACAACCAAAATGATGTGGAGTCTGCACTGGAAGACTTATGAGAAGAAACTGGAAGACATAAATATATATACACTGGAGGAAAGGAGGGATAGGGGAAATATGATAGACATTTTCTAATTTCTGAATGGAATTAATGATGCACAAAGATCAAACCTTTTCTGATGAAGAAGAAGATGTAGAACTAGGGGTCATGATATAAAAGTCCAAGGGGTTGACTAAGGAGTAATGTCAGAATGTGTTTCTTCACCGAAAGGGTAGTGAATGCATGAAACTCCCTCCCAAAGGAGGTGGTGAAGACAAGAACAGTAATGGAAATCAAAAGGGCAAGGGATAAACACTGACGATCTCTAGTGGCTAGAGGATGGAAATGAAGACATTAAGAAAAGATCCCTAGTGGCTAGAGGATAGAAATAAAGAAATGGGGAAATGGTAAACTGTAGGTGTAATTTTTCTGCATGGGAGTAACCTGCACAGAGCAGCAGATATTACCCTTAACAGCTACAAGGAGGTAGACTCAACATAAGAATTTTTTCTTTTTCACAGAAAGGGTGGTGGATGTATGGAATGCCATCCTGGATGAAGTAGTGATGTCAAAGATGGTACAAGAATTAAAAAAAAATGTGAGATAAGCACAGAGGATCCCTTATTGCCAAGAAGATGGCAATAAAATACTGGGATGATATGCATTGAGCAAAATCATTGGAATGATTGTTTTGTGCTTCCAGGAAAAGCATGGGGGTAACCTACATAGAGCTGCAGTTATAACCCTAAACAGAAGGCATGGGCTAGTTGCAATCCTAAACAGAAGGCACAGGGGTAACTGCACGGAGCAGCAGTTACGACCCTAAACACCTTGCTGGGCAGACCTGGTAGTATATTTCAGGCTTTTTCTTCCATCATTTACTATGTTACAATGGTTTGGCCCAATGCAGGCATTTAAACATTAATACCATAATCTTAACTTGAACTCTCTGTTCCTCTGGGACTCCCTGTAATTTTCAGAGAATAGGGTCACATGATCTACACTATTTTTACCCATAACTAAACATACTGCAATATTTTGTAATAGTTATAGCCACTTTAAACTAATCTGCAGAAGTCCCTGACACAGGACATTACAATAATCCACTTTTTCTAACACTAAATCCTTCTTATTCAATAATGCCTTTAATTGACAAATATAACCTAATGTCCAGCCTCGATAAATTGCTTAATAGGCTGGGTCAAGCAAGGTATATTATAACCTTAGATTTTACCAAGGGATACTAACAAATTCATTTTATTTCTAAATTAAGGGGAATGCCCATCCCTAAAGTATATAAATACATCACACTTCCATTTACTGTTCACTAGAGCACCTATAATATTCCCTAACCCTATGGATTAAGTGTATGATGATGTGATTTCCAGTAAAGAATGATTTACAATAAGTTACAGCTCCAAAGGGAAACAGTCTGAGAAAAGATAGACTATATAAATCCTGTCAGTA
The DNA here is from genome assembly GCF_901001135.1 of Rhinatrema bivittatum. Taxonomy (NCBI): domain Eukaryota; kingdom Metazoa; phylum Chordata; class Amphibia; order Gymnophiona; family Rhinatrematidae; genus Rhinatrema; species Rhinatrema bivittatum. The sequence goes on along the minus strand of NC_042615.1, from coordinate 619,518,262 downwards.
ACTATAAATCTTGTCAAATGTGCAATTGACTTACATAGAAACATAGTAGAGGATTGCAGATAAAGACCAATTGGCCATCCAATCTGATCTGATATTCTGGTCTACATTGCTAACGATATATGACAGCTGCCATTCATAGAAGATTGACTCTTGTAGGATATAAATTCTTATCTGAGTCACTATTTGTTTTCTTCTTCTTTGTTCTCCATCATCCTGGGTATGCGAGCATACAAGATGCCATATTTAATGCAACACTCATGCACTCACCCATGTCTTACCATCAAACTTTGCAATAATGTAAACAGCCAACAGAACTAGTGATGCTCTTCAAATGTCCACCCACCTTTGTCCCTTTGGCCTTACTGACCTTTTGGAATTGATCTGATTCATTTCTAAGGAGTACTGGGGTAAGGTTACCAGGTCAAAAGAGGGGTAGTTTAAATACCTTGAAAACAAAGATAATGCCTCCAACATGGATCTATCCCAATCACCAAGAAAAAGTGAGGTAATTCATCTGTCTCTTTGTTATAGGAATCTTATTTTTGATTCTTTTACTTTGACAACTCATCTTACACTCCTTGGATAACACTCCACAGGTCCTCCTCTCAACCAAAACATCAAAGATTTGTCTGGGAGCTGAGAGCACTCTCAAGAATTTGAAGGGAAAAAATATCCAGGAGTATTCCTCAGCATAAATTCTATTAGAAAATAGTTATTCAGCAGTAGAAACAGAGAATCTTGCCTTAAGATTCCTGGATGAGTTATTCCACTACCATCACTAGAAGAACATCTTTACCCTGTCACCAGTAAAGCCCTTCAAAATGATTAGTGGATGAAAGACACCAGTACAAGGTCTACTTGGTAGTACTTGGCTCTATAACACTAATAAATACGAAACCAAAAAAAAAAGACACCGGGATGTGAAACTGCACACAGATGCTGACTGCTTTCAACCCACTGCCTCACAATAGCACCCAGAGCAGGATGGTATGTAGAGGGATGAATAAGGCAGGGAAGAGTTAAAGCCTGACATGTCAAGCTGCAAGTATAAGGGCTGAGTTTGCTGCATGAATCTCCAGTTGTCCCTAATCACCAGTACTGGTGGAGACTCTCAAATGTACAACAGCGGCTGAAGATGAGAAAGGCAGAGGTCTGGAGATATGCTGTTTTATTCTGCCCTGCTGGAGAGACTAATGTCAGTCTGTGGGGTTTGCTGTTTTAATTTGTTTCAGTGATTTTATCTAGGAATACTAGAAGTGCCATGAAAGAAGGGCAGAATTTTGAAACCACCCAAGTCATCCATTCTGCCTTCAAAGGCTAACAGTTTCTTCTTTTGTTTTGTTCACTGCTTTCTTCTAATAAAGCATGTCTCATAGCTTCTATACCAGAGATGGGCAATTTGTTTTAAAGAGGGTAACATTACTACTGCTTATTGGAGCCGAGGGCCAGAGTCCCCCTTACAAATTTGTGAGTGGGGCAGGGGGGGTCCCCCTTATGACCGGGGGGGGGGGGGGGTGAGGGGCAGTTACACTGGAAATTATACCCCACTGTCAGAGGAAAAAAACAGCAACCATACCAATAAAAAAAATAATTCAACACAATTAACAAACAGAATAACATCAAATAGTCAAAAACTCAAATAAATATATTCCAAACACCCATAAAATATTTCAAAACAGACACATCAAATAATACCAAATAATTAAAACTGGTAAGGATTTTAAAAAATTATCCTCTCTCTATACCTGGGAACTTTTGATTTCCAGATGCCCCAAGATTGTCATGGATTAGCAGGCAGAGAGGAAGGGGAATGAGTGTTGCACATACGAGTGAACTCTTTTCCTCACCCAAGCACATACTTACATGCTCTCCCTCACCCATACACACAGGTAGATTTTATAACATGTGTGCTCGGCCTACATGTGCACACTAGCCGGCCGCGCTGCCTTCCCCCCGTTCCTTCCCAGGCTGCTCTGAAATCGGTGCGCCCTGGAAGGGAACTTCCCTTCCCCCTAACCTAACCTTCCCACCCCTTCCCCTAACCTTTCCCCCCCTAGCCCTACTCTAATCCCCCCCCTCCCCAATGTCCTTTGCTTACCTTTTGTGCCTGCCTCTGGGCCGGCGCAAGTTGTGTACGCCGGCCGACTGCCGGCCCGCGATCCCCAGCACAGTGGTAAATATGGCTGCTGTGCCGGGAGACTGAGCCCGCCCCCACCTCACCCTGCCCCTCCCCCACCCCTTTTTGCAAGCCCTGGGACTTCCACGCGTCCCGGGGCCTTATGCGCGTTGCCGGGCCTTTTTAAAAAGAGGCCCGGTGCGCGTAACCCCCCCTACGCACGTAAATCCTCTGGATTTACACTCGTAGGCCTTTGAAAATCTGCCCCTATATGTATGAACATACATGAAGGGTATTCACCAGGCAGCCACACTGCCAATCAATGGCTCAAAGCTCCCATTTTGCTTCTCTTCAAGTTGTTGAAAGGAGGAAGTTCACATATACACACAGAGAGACAGACACATAGAGAAACAGATACCTCAAACCCAGACAGAGAGACAATCCACACTCACTGAAAGAGAGTGAAACAGACACCCAGACAGACACAAGGACCCCAGACAAAGAAAGACAAGGACATCCCACAGAGAGGGAAAGACCCAACACATAGATAAAGAGATGCAGACACATCATAACCAGACAGATGAACGCAGTTAGGCCCACAACAGGCAGACAGATCACATCACACACGGAGACATAGACCACACACAGACCAACGTATACCTGACAAACACAGAGACACACTCTCCACACCACACCCAGACACACAGGCCACACAACACAATGGCAAGGGATGGAAAAAATGTGTCAGCCCAAATTGTTTAGGAGTTGAGAAAAACTCCATCCCACCCTGCCCAACCTTTTTTTTCTTATTTGATTTGCTTACATTTTTTTGTTTTTGTTTTACACTTTTTGCCTTTATTCTCCCTTCTCCATCTCCTTGCTCCCTCCCTCCCTCCCCTCCACCTCCTCAATCTCTCTGACCTCTTTGTCCATTCCCCATCCTCTACTTTGCCACTTCTTTCTCCCAGGGCATGCAGCAGCTGTGGTCTTTCTCCTTGGGTAGAGGGCCTGAGGGCAGCGGGAACTCCTCCTGCGCTGAAACCTGAGGATAGCAGATCTTCCTGGGTTGTAGAACACTGCAGTGGCTGCCCCCATGCCCAATTCTACCGCAAAGTAAACGGCTCCCCGTCCTGGCCCTCCACAGCAGAAGCATCTCCTCTCCGCAGCCTGCTGGAAGAGAGGCAAGGCTAAGCTGAGGCATGCGTACAGTGTATCACTGGGTTCTGGCAGCTTCCTCCTGAGTTTTCATTCTCACCACGGCACCAAGACTTGACAGTGTAGCCATTTTTCTCTTCTTCCCTGCTTGGCCAGACAATGTGCCCCCCTTCCTCGGGGGGGGGCCCACCGCCCAGTTTGTTCACGGCTGCCGTAGATCGCAGTGTCAAGCCCCCACAGCCAGGATCAGAGGAAAGAGGCAGATGAAGGAAGGTCAAAGAGGATCTAAAAATGATTATTACCCCCACCTGCTTTCTTGTTATTTCACCGAAACTGATGCTCATAAACAAAACCAGGGCATTTAAAATTAGCCCATTCGCATCAGACAACCAGGATTCAGTCGTGCATAAGATGTTGACCTCATGCTGAAGTATAAAATTGCAAATTATAGGGTTCTTATTCGTAGCCAACCAAACATTACTATAACCAAATTTGATAATTGGAGGGACCGCTGGAGGTCACAGTTTTTAGATGCTTACAGAAGCTGTTCTCAATCAAGTAGGCTGCCAGGCCACATCCCTTGGATGACTTCATTTCCCAACGGCACTGCCATAAGACACTGGTTGGAAGGCGGGAGATCAGAGACTGCTTGGATCAGATGCACTTGCAGTTTAATAAAGGAGTGAGCTACAATCATATGGTCTGACATCTTCTCCTTTTATCTTACCTCCTGCTGCTACTCTCTGCCTAAAACAGCTGTTAGCAATCAAATTCACTGTTGTGCCAGACCTCCTGGATCATCTCATTCTCCTTGATGGACTAGAGAGGCAAGGGATCCCATGGCTTCCTTGGAGCCATTTTTTAATAGTCTGACTGGAGAAGAGAATTAGCCAGTTAGCTTTCTGGCTCCGCCCTATCACCACTCTCAAGGCTGTTCAGAATTTGTACGGCTAAATTAAACCACCTACTGAAATTTAAATGGAATAAATTTAGCCAGTTATAGTGTCCAATTTTCAAAGGCTTTGATCTAGCTGGCTAATTCCTTACTCAGACCTAGATTCATCATTTCGCTATAATTATAGCAACACGATTGCTCGCAGTAGAAAAAGGGGCGTAGAGAGGCAAATGAGCAGCCAACCGCATTGCAGCATATGGTAATGAATGTGGCATTGCGTTATCGTACGAGGCGATATTGGCTGTGCCTATCATTGTCGCCCCTGTAGTGCCCCGGGAAAAGGTGTAGTTATTTCCCACGAAATTGCCTGCATAGTGTGTGATAATTTATCACACACAGTGCTGGCAGCCCCTAATCTTCCTAAATCCTGCCCAGACTCCTCCCTGTTTAATAGAAGGGAATTGGAACCAAAAAGTTACCAATAAGGGCCCTGACCTCAGCGGTCAGAGTAACAGATTATGAAAACAAATAGGTGTGAAAGCTTGCTGGGCAGACTGGATGGGCCGTTTGGTCTTCTTCTGCCGTCACTTCTATATATGTTAATAATACATTTTTAATTTGTATACGCAGTTTACGATAGGCCGTTATCGAGCACGTTATGGCATTATCACATGTGATAATGGCCTATTGCAAAATGATGAATGACCCTATTAGCTAGATCCCTTTGAATATTGAGCCTGATATGTCCAGACAATGAAATCACTAGCTGGACATCTTTGTTTCTTACTGATCAGACATTTATATATCCAGTACTGAGACCACCGAAGCCCTGAGTCTGGATATGAGATCCAGCTGACTTAAGTCTCTTCAGATATAAAAGACAACAATTGAGACAAGAACTATTTTCTCTAAGTCTTTTTTCAAGATCCCCATAATGGCCTTGTCCCTGGATGACCATAATAAAACTGGACAGAGAATCACAAAATTTAGGCTGCTCCATTGTGATAAACAAGTCTAACATGCACAAGACACTGATAAACATTAAAAAAAATATTAAAAATGTACAAAATGGGTCTATAGCCAGCATTAGTAGTACATAAAGCTTTTTACCAGTATAAAAAAAAGCTTTTATTTACTGGAGCAAAGCCATAAATACTATGTAACCTACTTGGTGCCCACCAAGTGGCACACAATCCGGCAGGCCCTTTAGCAACACCCAAGCAGGCGGTGACCCACCTGTGGGCAGCCCATTTGAAGCAAAACGATGGCGATGCTTTCTAACATCACCAGCTCAGGGGGCGGGGCTCACACTGATTGGGAGTCTGGTGCAGGACGAAATGTGGCTGAGAAACATTCTGCAAAGCAAAGTGCGCCACACTGTAGACAGTGTGCAGAGGTATGTATAGGCCATTATTTGCTATCTTTCTGCATTTCTTGCTCCAGCTGTTCTTTTCCTGCATCGAAACTTTGCATTTGGTTTCCATTTGTTCTGTAGGTGTTCACCCACAGAGTCCTCTGGTTAACAGGGCTCCAGCTTCTGAAGGGTTTCTGTTGTTTCTACATTATTTTTTACCACACTTTTTTTTTTTTTTATAGCTGCCACTTGGTCTTAAACCTGAAGTGGACAATTCTCTCCACAGGGGCTTTTTCTCAGTGCTCTTCCCTTTGGTGTTATTTACAGGCTGACACTGCAGCCCCAAAACATCTCACTTCTGACACAATGGCTGGCAGATAAGCCTCAAAGAGCAATGAAAATACTTAAACTCTGCTTTCGATTTCCGGATATAGTTAAATAATTATAATGAATTAAGCAAAACAAGCTTTTTTCAAAGAAAAGAAGAAATATCTCAGACTGTATTATGCTGCTCTTACTTGTGATGCACAGTTATAATCACTGGACTCTGGCAGATAAATCTCTTTGCAGTGGTGAGAATGTTCTAATCATCTCAGCACCTTGGAGGCTGGAAACAGAGTCAGTTAAGCTAGAGAGCTCAGGCTTCTTATATCTTGCATGGGACCCCCAGCATGCATCACTTTTTAAAGAGATTTGTTAAATTTAAAAAAACCCTCAATCAAACTAAAACTAAGGTTTGCACTCCTTCTATAAGGGTTTTTAATAACACCTTTTTTATTTTGGAAATAAGGAAGGAAAAAAAAACATTCTCACTGAGACACACCCTTCGCTTCCATGGGCTACTGGACTCATTCCAATTGCCCCTTAATTTTCTCCTTGTCTGCCTGGTTTTACTGATTAAACAAGGTAGGCAGGGTTAAATAGCTTAAGTTGGATATATGCGGATGTTTCCAATATGGGGCCAAACAGTTCTACAGCTAAGAGCTGCTGCATCCTATCTTTAGAAGAAGCTATTTCCATGGGTAAAGTGGCATTATACCTACAGACATGGGGAGTTTGAAAACTGCCTTTCCCCTTCACTGTGGTCACAGCAGGGAACTTTTACCAACAGCAATGGGATTAGGTCAGGGAGAGATAATAGGATGAGGGATTGCATTTCCAAAACCCGTGCATAATGGCCCTGGGTACATTTGCAAACATTACTAACAGCCATTCAAGGCCTGGAGAAAAGTGCTGTCAGGAGACTGCGCTTGATTAATTATAAATTTAAAGGCATAGTAACTCTGGCCTGAGTGATGGAAACAGGCATCAAAGCATTACTGTTACTGGACAAATTAAATCTTCTGAGGTTCTAACTGGAATTTATTTAAAAAAAAAAAAAAAAAAAAAGCTACTTTGCACTTGTAAGATGAAATGCTGATAAATAAAACTTGCTACAAGAATATTCATTTAAATGACTTACTAGATAAAACTGACGAGTGCCCTAAGACGAGTAGAAAATCTCAGTTTTACTAGCAACAGTTTTGTCTGCTGACTGACCTCTTGCTTCATATTGCCAACGTTTGTCATATAGTTAATCTTATCTCTCTGTCTCCATCCTCTAACAAGGTGATAAATTTGGATCGAAGGCAGCTGGAAGGTGGGTTCAGCATTATTCATTTCACTTTACACGGAGTCTGCCAAAAACTATATCATATCTTGAGTGAAGAAAAGGAACTCCTTATGCACAATGAATTTTAGGTAGACATTTCCCCATACCTTCATAGGCCCACTCAGGCATCCCATAAAAGATTTATGATTCTATTTCAGGAACATTAGTTTAGGTTTTCAAATGTCAGTCTTGTTCCAGTTATATTGAGAGTCAATGCTGATAATGTTAAGTACCTTTTTTTTTTTTTTTTTAAGTCCATGATGACGCAAAGGTATTGTTCAGAAAAAAAACATATCTAGAAAACAATACTCTATTTCTCTTTGGAAGATGATTTTAATACCTCATTGATGACTTAATTACTTTACGATGTTAGTGCCTAAAAATTTTCTCTTGGTCAGATGCTGAAATACAACTTATTTATTCGCTTGTTCACTCACAGGTCAATTTTAAAAGTGTTTCTTGTGCAAATATGCCCACAAATGTGCGTATGTGAGCCATGCACAAGAAACACAGATTTTACAGATCCGCAAAATACGTGCATATGTACCCCATGCATGCATGAAGAATAAGAGGGCGGGGCAGGGGCATTCCGGGCTGGGGCCAAGACTTACGCACGAATCTCCGGATATTAAGAATGAAACCTGTAGCGCACGTACGTACGCTAGATATCCTCATAACTTTCCTGCTGCTCCTGATGAGGAGCAAGTCTGTAGATCTCCAGTTTTAGGGCTTATAGAGCAAAGTGAGTTGTCCGGGTCAAGTGGGCCGCATGCAGGCTGAAGAACCAGAGGCGTATGGAAGACCTCGCTATCAACTGGACAAACCGGTGGACTTAATTGGAAAACTAGGAATGCGCCTTGTGCGAGCTTGTTTTAAAATTTGCTGACACACACACACACACACACACGTGTAGGAGCTAACATGGTCCTATTGAAGACTCGCATGCTCTAGCTGCGCTCTTGTAAGCTCTTAAAATTAGTGTAATAGGGGAGTACCCAAAAAAGGGAATAAAATGTATGCCCTGGGTCCTGGCTGAAAGTCCCTGAAGAACTGGGAAAGCAGGCTGATGTAGTGGGGAGCAGTAAGGGATTAGCAGTGCTGCCCGACATTCAAAGCAGCTCAGAATTCATAGAAGGAAAGCTGTTATCCCAGGGAACCAAGATGGCCTGGGTACTGTCAGCCTAGTGACATCACCAGGGAGGGATATTTGAAACATTATTTTTCTACAGAGTCAATTTAGAATTTGGAGAGAGAAGCTTGGCTAGTTACAGAGCAGACGGGCTGATGAGGGGCTCTGCTCACAGGCCTCAAGAAAGCCTTATGAAAGTATAAAACACCACCAAAATTAAAGAAAGGGCAGTTAAAACTTAGGGAAAGTGTGAGTGCATGACATGAATGAGAATATTTGTAATAAAAAACATCCAGGTCAAGCTGAGGAAAACGCAGAAGAGAAGTAACAGGTAAAATAATTGCTGCACCATGAATTAGAGCAGCTAGTGAACGAATGAGAATGTACAGTGTGATTTTTGCCAGATTATGTTTCAGTCTTGAACTGATTCTACAGGGAAAGAAAGAGAAGTATAAGCTCATTCGGTTATTGACCCAGGGATACTATTAAAGGTGTTACATAAGAGAGCAAGATTCAAATCGATCTGCATAAAGATTATAACCTAGAGTGCTGCTGTGCCTCTACTCTGTCATTAAGTGTATAGAGTCAGACTGGCAATAAAGAGACAATAGTTACAAGGCATCACACTGGTATTAAACACAGAAGGATCTTCTGAGTAAGGAGAAAATACCAGAAAGAGAGACAGAGAGAGAGAGAGTGAATGCAACAAAGAAAACTGCCATTTCTGCTAGACTAGGGAATATTATCATTTATTTTCTCGTTAGCGTTGAAACAGTTTCAGCAAGTCGTCAAGGAAACTAACACGAAGAGTATGCTATTGATTTGGATGGTGAAAGATATCACAAGGATGGTGAAAGGGAGTTAGTTTCTCTTGTTTATTCACATACTAGTCAATTTTAAAAGCCCTACATATGCCAAAGCTGGGAGATATGTGAGTGACTTGGCCTGGAGCGCACCATGTGGATTTTAAAACCAGAGCAGGTACACGCGGGTCTCCCTGTATTTGCATAAACATTTTTCTCACCAAAAGGGGAGGGGTGTGGGCATGGTCTGGGCAGAGCATGGACGGGCTGGCTCTGTGGCATGAATCCAGCACGGAACTATTTACGTGCACAAGCACACGCCAGGGTCCCCTACTGCGTAACTTTACTTCTGCTATGGATGGCGTGTAAGTCATGTAGCAAAAAAGAAATAAGCTAATTAGCAGGGTTTTAAGAGTCAGGGTGAAAGGGAGGCAAGCTAGCTAGGGGTTTAGGAAATCCTCTCCTTTACTGGGGAGAACTGAGAGCGAACTGGGAAAAAGTCCAATTGCGTCGCTGTGCGAACCTACTAAAATTCCCCCCACTTACGTGCTCGAGACAGCATTTGCGCACACATGTGCGTGTCAATATAAAATCATGCATGCATGTATGCACAGACGCACCAATTTTATTATATACAAGGATATATGCGCATATACTCGCATATGTTACAAAATCTGCACGTCCATGTGTGCGTGCCCGCATGCGAGTCTTAAATTTTACTTCCGAAAGAATAAGTTAGTAGGTTTGGAAGGACACAGAAGAAGAAAGAAAGGAGAAAAAGAAAAGAAGAAGGAAAGCTATACAACCCAGAGCTGCAGCCACCAAGAAGAAATAATTTGATGATCAGTCCACATAAGTGCATGCATGTACAGTAGCACTACACAAAAGCCAGGCCTGAGTTTAGCAATGCAAACTAAAATCACAGAAAGAGAAACAGTACAAGAGAAAGAAGAGAGAGGAAAAGAAAAGGAACATGGACAGACATTTGTTTATTTACTTACCTGGGATACCAGGAGGACACCGGGAAGGAAAGTAAGATTTCACACCTCAGCCACCTCCAAGACATATGTTTTCACAAAGACTCAATTCTTAAATGCATAGTAGAAATTTAGTATTTACAACATAGCAAAACATTTTAATGGTTAGAAAATGAATGTTCAGAAAAATATACTTATCTGAGAACATTTTTCTGAATAGCAAAGCAAACTTTTGGGGGGGCACCATAACCTGTAATTGGAAAGAAAACAGAATTGTTACTAGCTTGCATTTCATTTTCTTTTCAGAGAGTTCTTTTAATAATTGTTGTTAAATTTATTTTACAATGTTAAGCAAATACGGTGATACCATCTGATCTATCATTTAAATCTCTGCCTTCCCCCTCTGTCTCCGAGGGACTGTTCGGATGGGTGCTATACCTTTTAGTCCTGGTATGGTGTCCTGAAAGGAAGTAAAGTATTCCTCTTAGCTGCCCTCTTTGTGAACAATGAGTGACACCTGAATAGAAACTTGTGAAAAATAGTTCATTGCCACACTCAGCCACTGAAAGCGGGAGCTTTGCCGCAGAGGAGGGGACTTAAATTAAGAAAATACACGCGGTTGGTTCACTTTAAAACATACACGCATAAGTTCACTCATGATTAAAAATTCTAGTTTATCCTAACACGCGCGCCGATATGCGTGTGTATTGGTGCAAGTGGGCTTGTTTTAAAATCAACCTCTAAGATGGTAACTGTCAAACCTGCGTGCAGGCACACAACCAGATATGCCCCCATTTTATAACTTTCACGTGCATGTTATAAAATAGGCTGACTGCACACATATGTATGCCCAATTTTAAGTGGGCTCACACGTATGCGTTAAAATCTGCTTCTGCTTCGCAAGTTGGGGAATTTTAAAAGGGGCATACATCCATGCCATTCTTAGTTTACATAGATTTACATAGAGATGACGGCAGAAAAAGACCAATCGGCCCATCCAGTCTGCCCAGCAAGGTCCCACACTTATTTTCCCATACGTATCTGCTTCACCAACCACCAATTTCAGGGCCCTTGTTGGTAACTGTTTGATTCACGTTTCCTGCCATCCCCTGCCACTGATGCAGAGAGTAATGTTGGAGCTGCATCAAAGGTGAGCATAAGGCTTAATGGTTAAGGGTAGTAGCCGCTGCATCAAGCAAGTTACCTCGATGCTTGTTTACCCAAACTGCACAGATCATTGCCTTGTTGGATGTTTTCTGAATGTAAATCCTGTTTTCCACATTTCCCCCTGCCCTTGAAGCAGAGAGCAATGCTATATATGCATTCAAAGTGATGTCTCAGGCTTAAACTGGTTTAGGCTAGTAACCGCCATAATAAGCAAGCTACCCCCACGCATGAGGCCATTAGTGAAAGAGTAGTGAATCAAATGAATTTACCAATCTAATGTATGTTATATTTACATGCTTAACTTCTGTCAGTATAAGAGGTAAGACTACTTCAGGCACAGTATGTCTAAAACATATACCAGAGAGAGATCTGTGTTTCAATCTGAGCAGTGGTATACAGCAGTGACTGAATGGCAGCCAGGTATAGCAGCCTTTGATTTCTGACATTGTGTGGAAAGAAGTCAATGTATTGTGTCATTTTTCCACAAAGTATCTCTTAGTTACTAGTGTAAGTTTACTAGGATTTTGCAGCCTCAAAAAATGTATTTTGGTTTACTGGTTTGATTAATGGGCACCTCAATTCATTTCATTAGTATTGAAAAAAAAATTATTTGTTCATTTGCTTCATTCATTTTTGTTTCTACATTGAAGTCAATAGAGAAAGGCCCCATTGCCTTCAATGTAAAAGAAAAATGGGCCACGGCTCAAACTGGATGCCAGTACTGAGCCCGAGGTCTGGATTTGATACTTGGTCCCAGTCACCAAGGCCTTGATCTATGCCTAGGGCTAGATTTGGCTCAAGGATGGGCCCAGGTCATTGAGGCCAACAACTAGGTCTGAGGCTTAGTCCCAAGGCCTAGGCCTGGGTCTGAAGCCAAGGTCGGGCTCAGGCCTAGGCCTGAGCCTAGGTATGATGACAGGGCCATACATGAGGCTAGGTCCCAATTGCAATGCCCCAGCCTAGGCCCAACATATAGGTCTGATGCCAGGTCTGATGCCAGGGCCTGACCAATGCTGGATTTCATTGCCAGATCCTGGGCCTAGGTTAGGCCCAGGTCCAGATCCCCAGTGCAAGTCTTACAATGTCTTCTTTTCTTGATTCAATGACTATAAATGCCTCTGCCTGCAGATCATGCTATAGTGACATTATTGTGGCATCTTCCTCCAGAGCTGATGGCATCATTTTGTAGTATGGCTGTCATATTTGTATAACTGTACAACAAAAATGATGCTGTCTCCCATGTAACATTATTGCAGGCAGAGGATATCATATTGCAGGCAGAGGATATTATATGAAGTCACTGGATCAAGAAAAATAGATAATGGAAGGCCTCCTTCTGGGCCTAGGTCTTGGAATAGGTCTGAATCTCAAAATATTATGCTTAGGGAGTTTTGATGCTTCCTTGTTGTCTGTGATTCTCTAAACCCTATACCTTGGGGGTTTTTATGCCTCTGTGCTGATTGCAATTCACAGCAATCTGTGCTTTGGGAGTGATGATGCCTCTGTGTTGTTTGCCATACAATATACACTTCACCTTGGGGGTATTGATCCTTCTGTGCTGCTTTTGATAGCTCTCTATATCGTTGGGGTTTTTCTGCTACTGTTTCTCTGTTTCACTCTCTACATAGTAGTCTTGTCTTCAAATCTGCAGCTACCTGAGCCTTGTCTGTTTTTTCTCTTTCTCACAGTTTGTGTGTAAAAGGAGTCAGCACACATTTACAGTGTGTGTGAGGCATTATTGCACACTGTGAAAGTTACTGGGTGTAATAATATACTGAACAACTGTAGTATACTATAGCCAGCCAGTAGATAGTGTGTGCCACTGCCAAGCATTAAAACTGCTTGTTCAATAGTGCCTCACATCTTGCTGCATTCCTTTGCACCTACCATTTGTGATTTTAATCATCAGTATTCCTGCTGCTGCTGTTCCAAGCCTTTCTTGGTACATTTAGGTAGTTCCTCCTCTTCTCTGGCTGACATGCCACTCCTGGTACTACTTTGCTCCTATTGGTGCCTTGGGCTTTTGATTCCATTCTTCCTGCCTCAGCCTGTTGATGCCATAGTTCCTTCCATATTGCTCTGCACCTATGGTTTGTGTTTTTAATCATCAGTGTGCTGCTTCTCCAAACCTATATTGGTATTTTTGAGTGATTTTGCCTCTGCTGTAGTTGTTTTCAAGATTCTTTCCAAATTCCCTTATAGTATTTCTCAATTATTGGTATTGCTGTGACAATCTGATGCTATACACAGATCTTACTGAGTTGTATTTAAAATGTCATGCTCTCTTGGACTATTTCTTAAAATTTTCTTCCCTTATAGCTCTTGCTATTAGTCTCATTTGTTATTTTGCCTTTGATGGATTATACCATAGCAAAGGAAAAGACCAACTCCAAGCGTGGACTCCCAGACTTTCCCCAAAAGATGCCATAGGGTAACTACACCAGGTCTCCTCCAGGGATTTCCTCTGGCTTCTCCCTGTCTGGGGATGTTGTGTTCCCCATCTTCCAGCTTCTAGATGGTTGATTAGTCTTTTGCTCTGTATAAATGCTGTTCTGAAGTCCAATTTATACATCAAGACTTTTATTTTGTTGGTGCCCTTTCGCCTCATTTAAAGACTTGGGGTATTCCTTCCATTATGGGAGGCTGCCTTGTACCTCTCATGGTGCTTTGGGTTCCTCATGCACTCTTGTTGCTAATTTAAACATCTCTCAGAGGCCGATATTTAGTGCCATTTAGCTGAATTACTGGTGACATATCTGGCTAAGTGGCTGTAGCTAAATATCCAGCTCTATTCAGTGGTCGGCACTTAGATGGATAAGATATTAACTAGATAAATACTTATCCAACTAAATGGTGGGTAGGAAATGGGCATTTCAAGGAGGAACTACTTATCCAGTTAACTTAACTGGATAAGTTAGACCTGCTAAATATTAGGACTAAAGTTAGTCGAATAAGACTCATCCGGCTAACTATCCATTTTTATGGGATATTCAGCAGCATGCTGCTGAATATCTTTGTAAATTAGCCAGATACATCTTATCTGGCTAACTTACATAGATGGTTATCTTTGAAAATCTACCTTTCGGTGCCTTGGGGTTTTTCCCTCTACCTTTGCTGCTTCATTTCCCTTTCATGGTACCTTGGTGCCACTTTGTCCCTCTTGTGCTGAATTGGGGTATTGATGCCAGTGTTTTTTTATGCTCTTTGCCTTTCATTTGGAGTTTTGCGGTATTCATGCCACACTTGCTGCTGCTTTGCTCCTGACATGTGTCTTGGAAAACTCCTGCCACTCCTGGTACTATTTTGCCCCTTTACAGTTCCTTGGTTATTCATGTCAATTTTGGTGCATTTTAAACAAAGTCTTGGTGCATTGGAGTGTTCTTACCCCCTCTGATAATGTCTATCCATAAGTTTCATTAGAATGTATTAGAAAATGCCAATTTAGGAGCCCAAAATAGGGTGCATTGCTTCCCACTTGAGTTTAATAGAAAATTAATGAATGGATTTGAATAAACAATTTTTTTCCCTCTGAAGCAAACCAAACAAATGTTGGTGACCTACGAAATGAAAAAAATTAACCAAAAGAAAAATTTCAGCTCTGCATAACCCTGATATTTAGTAGTGCTCAGAACTGTAGAATAAGGGAAAAGTGAAGGCTTATATAAGAAAGGGCATTTTATATTCTTGGGCTTAAAAAAAGGCCTGCCTTTAGAGACAACAGGATGCTACTTACAGTGCAATGGCTGATGTAGTAGATGAGAATGAATTAGCAATTTTTCCCTGTAAAAAATAATTTCTATTTTCTAAGTTTTGCTATGATATTTTGGTGAAATGATAAAAATACAATGTGAAATGTAAGGAGCAAGCAAATTTGTACATGAAGTAACTATGCAAATGCTAGAATGAAACTCAAACAGGCTGAGGCAGCCTAATCATTAACCTTTTCAGCTCAAAGGAAGGACAATTCTGGAAAACGAAAAGCAAAAATGATTAATATTTAGACTTTTTTACTTTTGTTCCTATGAAGGTTTGCCAAGTAATTTTCTGTTGAATGATCATTATGCAAATGCAATTCAGAGAAACAGAAAATAGAAAACAACTAGTGTTAAAAATCAATGCTGTCAAAAGCAATTATTGCTTAATGGTAAGAACACTTAGACATTCCATAGTGCCATACAGTTCTTTAGAGAAGCCTTAATGGATCAAAGCAATAATAAAACTCATTCCATTCTTTACAAGAACTTTATTTATGTATTTATTTTCACTATTAATATGGTTCTTTTATCCAAGGCACCTTACATTTCTTAGTCATAAGACATAGGTTACTGAAGCCTTGTGCTGTACAGAAAATGCCTTGTAAACATAAGCACAGACCGTTATCCCAGAAGGATGGAGGGATGCATTAGACAGGGGAATGCACAAATTAATAGGAGCATCACACATTTTAATCAAGAAGAAACCTTTATTGAAAGCAAAGAACACAACCACATGAACATAGACACGACAGATTACAGCGTATGATATGCAATAACTCATATGGCCAAAAATACATACAAAGCTCAATACACAGCCTCTCCTTCTGTTTTCGGGGCGTGAATTGCAGAATGTTTCAAGACACAACAGATGGAAGTAGCATAGCAGTTCAGTCTTTGCAAGTGGAGATACAGGCCCAACTTTCAGAGTTCACATGCAGGTAATCTAGAGACCACACCAGGGATATGATGTTGCTTATTTTCTGTCAGGTAACAGCATCTTTCCTGAGATTGACTTTCTATCCAGCAAGTCATGTGATTATAGCATTTTAGTATGGAGCCCTAGAAGACCTCTTGCCACCCTAAGCCATAGTGTTAAGATGTAAATCTCCTTTTCTTCTTGCCTTTCCATGCCATATTTGTTATTAGGGATGTGAATCGTTTTTTGACGATTTAAAAAAAATTGTCAGATATTTTTTAAATCGTCAAAAATCGTTAGAGTCGCGATACAATAGAAATTCCCCCGATTTATCATGAAAAATCATAAATCGGGGGAGGGGGGGAGGGCGGGAAAACCGGCACACCAAAACAACCCCTAAACCCACCTCGACCCTTTAAAACAAATCCCCCACTCTCCCGAACTCCCCCAAAATGTTTTAAATTACCTGGTGGTCCAGTGGGGGGTCCCGGCGCGATCTCCCACTCTCGGGTCATCGGCGCCATTTTGGCTGCCACTAATATAAATGGTGCCGATGGCCCGATAAAAATAAAAAACCACCCGACCCTTTAAAATGACCCCTTTAGCCTCCCCCACCCTCCCGACCCTCCCAAAACCTTTTAAAATTACCTAGTGGTCCAGCGGGGGCAAGGGGAGCAATCTCCCGCGCTCGGGCCATCGGCTGCCAATAATAAAAATGGCGCCGATGGCTCTTTGCCCTTACCATGTGACAGGGTATCCGTGCCATTGGCCGGCCCCTGTCACATGGTAGGAGAACTGGATGGCCGGTGCTGGACCCCCAGGGACTTTTGGCCAGCTTGGGGGGGCCTCCTGACCCCCACAAGACTTGCCAAAAGTCCAGCGGGGCTCCGGGAGCGACCTCCTGCACTCGGGCCGTATTGCCAGTATTCAAAGTGGCGCCCACGCTACCTTTGCCCTCACTATGTCACAGGGGCCGACGGCCGGCCCCTGTGACACAGTGAGGGCAAAGGCTAGTGGCTGCCAGTACTGAAAATGGTGCCGGTGCTAGCCTTTGCCCTCACTATGTCCCAGGGGCCGACGGTCCCTGGCGAAAACTGTCTACACCTACGGCACTCCCAGACCACTGCCTCTCTCAATTTGAATCATTTTATAAATTTGCAAACTAATGCGGTTCATTCTTTTACATATTGTTGTCAACATCTCCACCTTACTACGTCTGATTATCTCTTTTATTTGCAGATTTGTAGCTATATTAAGTCTCTTGTTCCCGCTACATATGGGATGCTAATGGCCCATTCCAAAGATTTCTTCATTTGAGTTCCAAGAAGATGGTGACAATCTCCTTATACTACAAATTTCTGCATACTACCTCTTCTTATGGAAGAGGTAGTATGTATGCCAATGGCAGCCACAGTATGCATCTGTGGCTGCCATTGGTCTACTACCTTAGCCCTGACTATAACTGTCACTGCTATTCGCACCAGCTGGTGTACAAACCGGCAAGTAGCAGTTAGTGTATACATGAGAGAGCTGCATTTTAGAATCCTTCATAATCTCATTATATGGCCACAGAAAGCATTCCTTGTGGGCATTGCTACTTCTCATGCATGTCTTAAATGTAATCTATCTAATGCCTCTTTATTACATTGTTTATGGGAATGTTTTCCTATTCAGGGGTTTTGGACATCAATACTTCAATATTTTAATGAAGCGGCTCATCTACATTCGAGCTGGGAGGTACAATTCTGTATACTAGGGAGTCAGAATACCTGGCGACAGATCTCTGGAGCACATTTACAATTCTTGCATAAAGGAAGATTGGTGGCTGTGCGTGTGATCCTCAGACACTGGCTATCCTCCACTCCGCCGTCGTTGAAAGAATGGATGGACTCTATGAATGATCTCTATCTCTTGGAAAACAAATCCATTCCACCGAGCTCCTGGAAAAAACAACTACAGTTTACCTCGATATGGAAGCCCTTTATGAGTTTCACGCCGATTGAAGTAGACGCTGTATCTACACCATGATTTATTTATCACTTGCACAACTACCCGATGGATATACTGCCTTCTCCTACATGGTCATTCTTCTGGGTCTTTCTTCAGTACTGACGTCTCCTCTTCAAATCATATACATACTCATATGGATGGGAAACCTTCACAATAAGCTTAGTGTGCTGGGGAGGGTGGGTGGGAAGGAAAGGGAGGGCACCATGGGGGTTGGCAATTAACAGGCTCTTAGATAGTTAGACTTCCTTATCATATATTATATTATAGTCTTGTAGTATTGTAATGTCTTTAATTGAAATTCAATAAAAAGAATTACAAACAAAAAGATGTGATTCGTAACCTGGGCTTTCTTTAAAACCTCAAATATCTCAGGTATTAAAATCAGACTATTTTAAGCATCGGTTGCTCTGCAATTTGAAATTTATCCTGAATAAAAGTTGATTTTTGTATAGTAGTACAAGCCTTTGTGCTTATAGTAATTGACTATTATAATTCCTTGTTTACCAGGCTTCCAAACTATTCAATTCATGCTCTTTGAGTCTTACAAAATTCCACTGCCTGGCTTATTGCTGGTGGATGATCTTGGGATCATATTATTCCTACCTGAAAAGAGCTTCGCTGGCTCCCAGTGAAGTAGCATAGTGATGGGACAAGGAAGGGTTGGCACCATTTGGAAAAATGGCATTGACTAGGCCGAATGCTAGAGGTCGCCCCATCTCCATCACAGGATCTTCCTCTATTTTTTAAGTTTTAGGGGTGCAGGAAGGTGTCAGGAGATGGGGGTGTCTGGGGTGCAATATGGTCCCTAAACACCAATGACTTTTTTTTTACACCTTTTGGGGAGGGGGAGGGCTCTCTGAATCACAATACTTTTCATTTTAACTTTGGGGGAGTGGAGGGGCCATCACCGAGCTTGTAATGGCAATTTTCTTTTTTGCTTTGAGGAGTTGGGGCCACCTCAAGTGGTGGCTCCGGGTTGGGCT